>NC_092506.1:87475353-87572853 GCF_047511675.1 Marmota flaviventris
TTTGTTGCAGATTAGAAGTTGCATGCCTTTCTCTCAAAGCAACAAAATTGGCATGAAGGAAGGAGTCTGAGGTTTGTTTCAACTCCCATCGCTTTGGTAGGATACACAACTGTAACGGAGAAATTGACACAAGTGGTCTTAGCTGGTGAGCTTGTTAAAATGCAGATTCTGGTTGTTTTTTAATTTGTTTAATTTATTTTTTAAATTTGTTTTAATCAGTTATACATGACAGTATAACACACTTTGACACATCGTACATAAATGGAGTATAATTTCTCATTCTTCTGTCTGTACTTGATGTAGAGTCACATGGATCGTGTAGTCCTATATGTACATAGCGTAATAGTGCCTGATTAATTCTACTATTCTTCCTATCCCCATATCCCTGCCCTCCCCTCACTCTCCTCTACCTAATCCAAAGTAACACTACTCTCTATTCTTCCCTAAGCCCTCCCCCACTCCTTATAGCGAATTAGCATCCACATATCAGAGAAAACACGCAGCCTTAGGTTTTGGGGGATTGGCTTATTTTGCTTAGCATGATATTCTCCAGCTCCATCCATTTACTGGCAAAAACCATAATTTCTTCTTTAAGGTTGAATAATATATATATATATATATATATATATATATATATATACACACATCACATTTTCTTTATCCATTTTTCTGTTGAAGGGCATCTAAGTTGGTTTGGCTATTGTGAATTGAGTTGCTATAAACATTGATGTGGCTGCTTCACATAGTATGCCGATTTTAAGTCCTTTGCATTATAATGATGAATGGGATAGCTGGGTCAACTGGTGGTTTCATTCCAAGTTTTCTGGGAAATCTCCATACTACTTTCCATATGGTTATACAAATTTTCAGTATTTTGAGTTCTTTATATATCCTGGAGATTAATGCTCTATCTGAGGTGCATGTGGTAAAGATTTCTCCCATTCTGTAGCTTCCCTCTTCATGTTATTGATTGTTTCCTTTGCTGAGAACAAGCTTTTTAGTTTGAATCCATCCCATTTATTGTTTCTTGATTTTATTTCTTGTGCTTTAGAAGTCTTGTTATGGAAATCAGGTCTTAGGCAGACATGATGAAAATTTGGGCCCACTTTGTTTAAAAAAATGCAGATTTCTGGACTGCATTTGAGAACTATTTAAAATATTTAATTCATTTGTTCATAAAATCCGTGTGATCCTTATTCTAGAAGGTATTTGTTTTCTTCTCAGGTATTACATTTAGAGTAAATGCCCAAATTTTAAAAGTGATCCTCAATGCTACATTCCATCTCTGCTTCATTATCACTATGACATTTATTTCTTATCATGCTAGAATGTTGTTTTTGTGGTTTCTTAACCAGGCTGTGTTAACCAGTTTTCCTTTGCTGAGACAAAATGCCTGATAAAATCAATTTTAAAAGAGAAAATTTTGTGTTTGCTTCATGGTTTCAGAGGTTTCAGTCCATGGTCACTTGACCCTGTCATATTGACAAGACAGTTTATAATGGCAAGGAACATGTTGAAAGAAACTGTTCACCTCATGGAAGCCATGAGAGAAAGAGAGAGGAGGAGGTGTCAGGATCTGAATATGCCCTTCAAGGCATACCCCCAATAACTAAATATCATTTAGTAAACAAAAATATCAAGATAAATTCACCTATATGTAGCAGAACCATGAATTAGAATACTTGCTATTATCACTATCCTTCATCATAATGAAAAGCTGAAAAGCTGCTATAGTCTCATCAGGGTATGAAAAATGAGAGCAATAAGGAGGGGAGAGCATGGGAGCCAGAGTCGCATCGCCTAAGTTTGCTTTCCATCTACTGCTCATAGTATATTAGTGGTCTTGGCAAAGTCACTTAAGAGTTTGTATTCTTAATTTCTAAGTGCATAAAATGAAGCACCCTGCCAACAATTTCACTTAGATATTGTTAAGAAGAAATAAGGCAGATAAAGTATTTTATAGATTCAAAGACATTATAAAAATGCATCCTAGTAGTAGTTTGCTAATGCCACTTAGCAAAGGCTTAAGTGAGGGAATAATAGAAAAACTACAGTGTGCCCCAACCATCTAGTACATACAATTACATTCTCAAAAGTACCACATAGTAGCTAAGATGAAATGTTATTATCACTTGATTTGAAGAATATTCTAATAAACACATAGAATTTGAATTTGATGTAGCTGACTGATATTTCAATTAATATATTTTCTCCCCCCCCCCCAAATTCTCCAATTAATTTTACAGGTCAGTAAAAACAAGGATTAAAATTTGATTTTTTTTTTTTTTTTTTTTTTTGCCTGAGAATCTAACCCAGGGGTGCACTTTACCACTGAGGTACGTCTCCAGTTCTTTTTATTTTTACTTTTAGGGCCTTGCTAGGCCATAAAAGTCCCTGGGATTAAAGGCATACACCACTGTGCCCCACTGATTTTTAAAATAATTTCTTAATTACAAAAGAATCTGGAAAACTTGCTAAAATTCTATTTATTTATTTTAACATGATTCCAAAGATATACTACACATTATTTGAAAAAGTTTTTACATTTTATTTTTCAAAAATTCCTCATCCCTAGATACGTATTTTTAGCAGGACTTTGACTTCTTATTTATGGTATAATAGTCTCCTAATAAAATCTCTGTCTGTTATTTTGAAGACCTAGTGTTATCTTCAATATACTAAATTGGATTGGTTACAGCAGATTATAAATTTGAAGGGGAAAGGAACAGGTCAGAAGTGGTTTAGAACTATGGTAAGTATGTACCCAACACTCAAATTATAATAAATAAGATTAATGACATTTTCAACTCACTAGCTGGCTAATTGATGCTCTTGGTTCACCCATCTCACAACAAATAATGACTCTTTCTAAATAAGGCATGGTAAGCATAACCACAATGCTGAGTTTCGTAAAAGCAAATACATTTAATATCAGGATATTCATTTTTAAAATTTCAGTTATCTGTTCTGTTTCTAGAGTCTCAAATGTTGAACTGCCAATTGATGTCATATTTTCATAGTATACCTACCAACATTCATTGTTTATCACCTTTTGTATGTATTTCTTCATTATTACAGCATTAACGATATAATTCAATGGGTGTTGGAGAAGTCCACCAAGAAACTTGATGGTATTTAATATCAAAATTTGGGATCTAATTAGGTATTTACTTGAACCATAAGAAAAATTAGTATAATTTCAGGCTTTGAAGAAGCTATATTTGTGGTTTGAGCAGAAGTATCAGCTTTCCAGAACCCTGGAAATCTATAAAGGAATCAGTCAATCAAAAATCTTAAGCTCATCCTAGATTTTTAAATAAGCCTTAAAAAACACAAGAGTAGTTACTTTTAAAACTTCAGTTACAATAGTGGGAAGATAGAAATCAGTGAAAATGTGTACTGTGAACAAAGTTTTTTTTTTCTTAGTGGATAAAAAGTTATGGATCACAGATCAAGAATAATAGTCTTTGTTTCTGGGGCATTGTGCTCCCCATACCATAATAATTAAGTTGATTAAGAATATAAATCTCTGGCTCCCTTTCACTCTCACCTTCTCTTTATAACCCAGTTGTTCCCTACAGTTTTATTTTCACCATCAGGTTAGATGTTTAAGGAGGAATTAAAATTCCCTTATAATGAATTTGTCATCTATCAGAAAAAAATCAATATTATCTGATAGTATTATAGGTATCATGATTTTTGGTTCACTATAATTAAAATTCTGATTAAAATTACAGTTTCTTTATTACTGTAAGATATTTAGAAACCTATAAAGTATAGCAAATGGCAAATAATGGTGTGAGTGTCTCTCCTACGTTTGTAGTGGTCATTGATAATTGAGTACAGAACTCTTTCCTACTGGCCCATCTAAGAATCTTGTCGAGACTTACTTGCATTTAATATTCTTTCTTAGCAGGGAAGAAATCTAAAATGTCATCTTTCTCTATAATCTTTCAACATATACTATGAAGTAGAACCCCAATCAATGTTTTGGAACATTTCAAACCCAGTTAATTGCCCTCCATTTCTGATTCACTTGGTAGTAATGGTAGATACAATTCTTGGTGTATGTGGTTACACTATTAGTGAAGCAGCATTGCAAGCCTATGATGATATGGTTAGCTGCCATAGATAGGATAATGCACTGCATCACTTGCTACCCATCTCCTATTAAGCAAGGTTGCATAATAAGCCAAACTAGTTTAATCTTTGCAATCCTACCTGTAGATGAGTCAAAGATGAAGAAGTTGGATTTCTGTCTGCATCTGTCGGTGTGTCTCTATCATCTCAGTGAAACAAATCCTTCTGCATAGGACTATCCTTCACATTGCAAGAAAGTTTTTCCTATTCCTATCTTCTATGTTTAGTCCCTTCTTCTATGTCCACTGTTTATGAAAAATGAAAATCTTCCTCCTTTATTTCTAGGTTGTAGACAGAATAAAAAGGAAGTATTATGTTATGTCAATAACAGTGCTCTTAAAGATATGAATAAAATGCCTCATGAACCAGGCAGTGCATCTAGTAAAAGATTTTTTATCAGGAATATGTAGTGGATAAACCTGGATACTCTGTGAATTAAGCAAATTAAGCAACAGATAGCTAAACAGAAATTTAATTAAAAAATAAAATTCACAAAAATTCAGACTTTTTTCCATATTTTTACTGGTGCATTATAGTTGTACAAAGGACTTTTTTAATACAAGGCTTTTACATGCTAACTTTATTTCTGTTTATTTATTTATTTTTAAACGGACTCCTTAGTCATATCCTGATTTCTTATTAAAGAAAGATGTGTATTGCTAGGGTGTGAATAACCATATGAGAAAAGAGAATGATACTTTATAAGGCTAATTCTAAAGTAGGTTGAGATATACTTTGAGAAAGAGTATAGAGGAAAATAAAGTTTCACAATGGAAACAATGTATTCAATGCATCCCTATTTTATTCTTGCTGCTTTAAATAGATATTATAACCTTGGTAAGGAGTTAAAAATCATATATCACAAAACAGCCACTCCTTTCTTCTCTGGGAAGCTAAGTAGTTAGCTGTTCCCTGTCAGACTCAGGAGATGGCTGATTACAATGAAACAATACTTATATTTATCGGACTCTTGCTGAGCTCTTTCTCTCTGTTAATCATCATGGAACTTGGTTTGGTTTTTCCTGAACCTCCAGGTAGAATTCAGGACCTCATAGCAATTCTCACGAAAGTGAACCTTTACAAAACACTGACTAAGAGAGAATGTAGTCAAGATTTCATGTGAAACTACAAGGAAAGTTTACAAGGCTTTTTGCATGTTGTTTATTTCTTTATTTTTTAAACTGACTCCATATTGTATACTGATTTCTTATCAAAGAAGGAGGCATATTATTAGGGTGTGGATAAATCTTTCATATGATTTTTATCTCACACTACAGAGAAAAGAATTAAATAAAATTCTTCATTTGATATTGTTGTTTTCTTCCAAAATTCCTTCTTTGACAACTAGTAAGTAGTGTTTCTCTCTATTTTTCTCTTTGAATTTCATAGCTATGCTGTTGTTAAATAACCCAGCTCTGGCCTTTAATTTATAAACAATGCTTTGCAAAACCAAAAGCCCTATAATTATTGAGGAATTGGAGATCTTCCTCTGTATAAAGTGGTTCATCAGCCATCCAACAGTAATAGAGCCATTCCCCTGGGGATGCACATGATATTTCACATTCCACCCTTGCACATGCCCCCTTCAAGAAGTTTATCTAAGTGTCTGTCACTGTACGATGCTCAGATTCCACAGGGGAAAAGTAGGGAATTTAGAACCAAAGTCTTGACTCTTAGTTCTGTAACAATGCTGTTTATTTACTCAAGACTTACCTGTAACAACACTGAGGAAAAGGACATATGTAGAAATGTACTTTATCTTACCATGATAAAATAATATTGCTTTGTATCTTTTTTACCTCATTTGATTCTTGTTGCAAACTTAGCAGAAAGTCAGATCAAGTGTTGTTCACAGTTTCTGAATTGCAATGTCAAAGAAAGGGTCTTGCTCCAAGATGCATACCTGTTGTCTTGAGTGGGATTTGATTCCAGATATTCTGACTTTAATAGTGTCCTTCATATTCTCTTGTGCCACTTTGTAGGTAGACAGAAGTAAATTGTGTCCTAGATTTTGTTTTAAAAATATAATGTCAGAAGTAAGTGTCCCCCCCCCACTACAAGAGAGTAGAGAAATGGAAATGTCATTATTTTTACATTTAAAACTGAACTGGAAAAAATATTTCTCTAATAGTATAAGACCAACAATCAACAAGTACGCTGGATTAAATGTCCTTCCTTATAATTAATCTTCATAATTTTTTGAAGGAAAATAGCACTTTTTGTGTAGAGTGTTCACCCATTCACTCCCAAGGTTTTATTTTATTTTTAACATATAATTACTTGGAATGGCAGTCACCCAGTCCAAGGAGTTAAATCTGCCATGTGATTTTCTCAGTGGGTATTCAATATCCTCATCCAGGAAACCACAAGTTCAGTTTCTTTGTTGCTACTAATGTGCCACTTAGCCTCTGAAATAAAGTCTGAAAATAAAGTCTGGAAAATATCTTAGCTTTATAAAGAGCAGCCAAACACATCATAGAGACACAAAGGCAAGAAAGTGAAAAGAGGACTTCAGGCTCTTCTACACAGATTTCGAGGAATGAGAACAGGATTGGTTCTCTCTCTTTTTTCACTCTAAAATTTGTGAAGCAGTCTTAATCTTAATGCCAGGATCACCTTTCCTATCATCTGCAATGGACTTTATCACCATCAATTCAAACAGACTATAGAAAATCTTGACTGGATGAATAGGAAAAACATATGAAAGAGAAATGAGTCATATAATAATAATAATTAATCTTTGTAGGGGATTTTTAACCCAGGGTCCATCAGAGGATGCATAACACTCCAAAACTGACTTTTTAAAATGTACTTCTTCTTTGCTCTGAAGAAGGATTTATTATTTTCAAAAAAATCCTCTGAGAAACTCACAATTCAAAAAAACAAAACAAAAACTGCTCAGTGTAGTGATTGTCTGAGACCTGGGTCAATGGATTCAAAGCTTTATCTCACATTTGCAGATTCATGTTAACACCTTACATCACCTAACCACATCCCTTCATAAAGTTGGCATAGAAATAACTCATGATAAACCCCATTTGACTATAGGCATGAGATATAGTGTCCAGATTTTGAAAATTCTCTGCTCAGAGATTGTTCAATTTTTTTTTCATTTTTCACCCTTTCTTTCCTTGGCATTAGCCATGGTAAACATCTGGAGGTTTCTCCACTAAAGAGCTTTCTTCTAGCTCTAAACTATAATACATAATTTCATATATAAACTATAAAAATATAATTTTTATATACTATAAATATAATAAAAACTATAAAAATGTAATTTCCCAGTGGAGCGCTCCAATTGGATTTCACACAGACATTTCAGGTATAACATGTCTAAAATGAAACTCATCATTGTCTCCACTATATTATCTTGACCCCACACTTGGTTCCCACATCCTTGCCAACACTTGGCAGCACAAGGCACTCTAATTTTAGGCACTCTGTTGGGTATAAATCTTGTTCAGCATTTTTAAATTACTACTGACTTTGAGTTATTACTTGTTTGTATTTATATCTCCCATCTAGACTGTCATTTACCTGTAGTTAGGGACCACAGATTCTCATTTTTATTTCCACAGTTTCTGAAAAAGTGTGTGAAGCATGCTCAGAATCAATAAGCTTCCACTTAATAAATGAGAAAGGAGTGAACTCATCAGAATCCCAGAGGTTGCTGAAAAAAATTACCATGGTAAGCACAAATGTGTGTATGTGTGTGTATGTGTGTGTGTGTGTGTGTGTGTGTGTATTTCAAGTTTAATCAAGGTTAAATATAAATAATGAACCCAATTTACTTTTTTTGAAATAGGTTTTTTGGTTGTCAATGGACTTTATTTATTTATATGTGGTGCTGAGAATCAAACCAAGTGCCAATTTAGTTTTAAAAAGTTATAGGTGATGTTAGTTTTGACACCCCTTCATCTAAGTCTAAATAAATTCAATTTTCTTCTCAGTATGTGGTGCAGTGGAAAAAGGATTTTTTTGTTTTTGTTTTTTTTGGAGTCAGGCATGTCTGTTTTTTCATCTTGGCTCTGTCCTGTACTAAATGTGTGACCTAAGAAAAGTAATTTAAACTCCTTGGGGAAAATAATACATCTCATGTAGACCTAATTTACAAATTGAATTTCAACAGGATAGTGTACTGCAAGTTACCTATTATTGTATCTGATATGTGGTATACTAGGTAGTAAATAAACAGTTGCTATTATTATTTTCATGAGAAGAACTTCATAAAATTTCAAGGTGCAAATAAAATTGGAGTTTCATTTTATTCTACATGAATCACCTTAAAAGAAAAGTATGTTACATACTCCACAAGCTGTGCAGTGCATGCATTGCTTATTGTCATTTCAGGATGACTGACTTGCTGCTGCTGAACAGCTTTACTGTGTGATAGTTTATGAATCTCAAGTTTCTGGCATGGAAAGAATCTGATGATTTTTTTGTTGTTGTTGCTGTCAATACTATTTCCTAATTAAAAATCAAAAAAGGAAGAGAAACAGACAAGAGCCATCATTAACACTAGTGTGACTGCACTTGTCATTTAAGTCAAATTATCAAATTTTATATAATGTATTGAGTATCTGTTGAGTGCAGTAAATTTAGCATTACAAGAAACCACTTCAAACTTAGCAACCTAAAACAACAAATCATTTATTCATACATCTGTATTTATGTGTTATCTAAACTTTGGCAGTCTCTGTGGGATTTGATTCCAATCTGCAGAATGTGCTTGGGTCTACTCTTGCACGTCTTTTATTCTCCTTGACCAGGGGGCTACCCATTACATTTTTTTTCTTATGGCAAACAGCAGAGGAACGTGACAGTAAACTCAACCCCAGAAGCACATTGATATCTGGAGATTTATATAAAACTAGCAATGCTATAACTAAGACAATAGACTTAATGGAGGAGTTTATACTTGAAGTAGGCAAAATTTCAACAGATGGGTGAGAGCAAATTAACCTTAGTTGGGTACTTGTGCATGAGTCACTTTATACTAAGTACTGCATTTGTTCCCCACAGCTACCCTGCCTGAAGTGGGTGTTATTCTTCCTTTAAAAATGAAGTCACAGAGGCTCCGAAATATTAAGTGATTTGCGGAGGTCAACATGCTAGTGGCAGGGCTGAGATCGGAAATAGGTCCCAGAGTAGTGAGTTCTGTTCTTGACTTGTTAAGTTTGAGGGGAAAACTATTTGAAACGCCGAACACAAGAAAGTTGGACAGTAAGTTGCCAATTAGAATACATCCTCACCTTCTTTCATACCAATAAAATTGTAGCATGTCTACCTAGTAGTGCATTCCCTAATCCCCTTAGCATTAATTCACATAACTAATGTCCCCAATGATATTTGAAGAGAAGTAATGCATGCCTTTTTCAGACTCCTGTTTGCATCTCCAGGCTCTTTCAATTGAAATGGTAATAACCAGAGGCACCTTGGAAGTCTAAAGATGTGCTAAAGATGTACAAATGTAAAGCAACTGTCAATGTACCTGAAATACCTTCCTTAGAATGTCTAATGAGAAGAAATAAATTTTCATAGTCCTTAAGCCCCTGAATTATTTTTATTCTTTAACTATCTTCATCCGTTTGAGCTGCTATAACAATTTACCACAGATTGGGAAATTTATAAACAACAGAAATTTATTTCTCACAATTCTGGAGGTGGGGAAGTCCAAGCTCAAGGTCCTGTTGAGTGCTTGATTTCCACTTCCAAAATGGTACCTTCTTGCTGCAACTTCACAGGAGACAAATCGTCCTAGTAAGACAGAAGGGACAAAAAGCCAGAGGAGGGAACTGTCTCTGAAGCCTCTTTGATAACAGTATTAATCCATTCATGAGGGTGGAACCCTGTGGACTCAATCACTTTCCAAAAGGTCATGCTTCTGCAGGAATTAACTTTAAGCATGAATTTTGGAGGCAACACCATTGTTTAAATTATAGCATTAACAATTTAGGCCTTCCTTATTGGACACAGATTCTGAGTGGATATTGATACTGGAAACCCACAGCATGATTCTGTCAGAGTGGAAGCCTATTGGAGAAAACTAATAAATGGAGTCCTGGCTGAAATCTGGTTTACTTTGTATTTGTAAGCCTTTCCTAGTTCTTTAACTAAAAATGAGGATTAAAATACATAGTTGAATAATTACCATTGGCAGCTTGCTGTCTGTGTGTAAGAGTTTTTATAGAGAGAAAAGCAAGTGGAAGTCTCTGAAACTGGCTCCTCCCTCCCCTCCTGACCAACATGTGAAAGGGGCACAGTAGGTACAGCTTTTAGGCCCAGGAGTTAGCTGAATATTAGTGACACCAATAAAGACCTAAAGACTAAAGGGTGGTAGGATCTATCATGGCTCCATTTAAGCAATCTAGCTTCTATACAAACTTGAAATATGCTTATAGACTCTTGCAAGCTCAAACAGGTTGTGGCCCAAATTGGACCTTCCTTAATGAATATGGAATCATTGCAAGACCAGATTATTTTTCAGTACAGGGGATTGAACACAGGATGCTCTACTATTGAGCTACATCTCCAACCCATTTTCTTTTTTCATTTTTCTTTTCCTTCTTTTATTATTATTTATTATTTTGTATTTTTTGTCTTAATACAGGGTCCTGCTAAATTGTCAAAGCTGGCCTCAAAATTCCTATCTTCTTGCTTCAGCTTCTGTATTAGCTGGGATTATAGGCATTTACAAGTGCACCCACTTGACCAGATTTATAAAGCCCCAGATATGTGGTATGGGTATGTGTCTTTTGATTTGTCTAATATGTTTTTTTTTTCTCCTGAATAAGAGGAATAAAAAGCAGTCCATATTTTCATTCAATTATGCTCTAGGGCTATGTAAACTTCCCACTCTGCATAATATAATCTGAAGAAATTTTGACCATTTAGACATTCTACAAAGCATTACATTAACTAATTAAATTGATGTCCTCCCGCTGACTGGGCAGAATGAGCATGAGTGGGTTAGCATGCTGCATGCCTTAGTAAGACACATGTACACCTGAGGCAGGAAATGAATCCAGTGGGGATTTGAAGACCTACCACTTTAATAAAAATTCCAGGGCATTGTCAGGGATATGCTAGGACATTCCCTCTGAAATAAAAGACTAATCACCACATCTTGTCTTCTTTATTACAAACAGTAATGATAGCACCTGATGGGTCTCTTTGAGCTGTGAAGGCAGTGTATCCCCAAACTGGAAATATTGCTCTGGTTCATACACTGACTGCCAGTATTAAAGGGACCCAGAGTAGGTAAGGACCCTGTAGCACATTTAAGTGCAAGTACAGTCCATCAAACCTTTTGATGTTATAGTTTTGATGTTGGAAAAAAGATGCAGGATGGAAATAATAGCAAGCCACCGTGGGAGAACAATAATACAAGCCCACAGAATTCTGGAGCAGGACCAGGCCACTTGCACTGGAGAAGTAAATCTTTCTAAAAATAGCTCTTAGATGTCTCTGGACCCTGTTGAAACAGAATGCTGGACCCTGGAGAATCATGTGATCATGTATCCTGAACTGCTGGTTATTAGCTGAATTTGCAGGAATTGAACTATAGGAGTCACCTGAACCCAGTATAGTTCATCATAAAAATGAATTGGTATATCCAACATTGAGCCTGAATAGATCTGGAAGTTAGAGTTAAGTTTCATGAGCATGTAGCCCAGACTCTCACATTACCCAACACAGTAGTCATGTCCCTCTAATATAACATAATTACAGCCATATTGACAGCTCAGCATAACTAGCTGAAGAGGAAGCAAAAGGTCCAGGAGGAATCAAAAGCTTTAGCTTGATTTGAATATGTCAGCTGGATATGTGGGCACTAGCTGAAAATGAATGGTGACTGCTTTTCAGTCAACCACTGGGTAGCCTTGAAAGACAGTGGAGAAGAAGAGTCTTCCCAAAGCAAAGAGCTGTGTTGAACAAACATTCAAGAGCAAAGCCCTATGGTATTCCAGACTCTGGGCTTTGACAGTGAAGATGTCTGTAGTAGCTGTAAAGTACTAGAGGTTAGATACCATTCCTATTTCTTTCTCTTAAAGTCCTATGCTATCTTGGGAGATAAAAAGAAAGCCGAAATTAAATTTCTTGTCACTGCATGGGATAGGAACTCAAAGTCAGATTTAATATAATTAAAAGAAAATATAGAAAGGGACCCATCTTACACACCTATATCTGGACACCAGGATTTATAACCACTTTAATCTTCACCCTAAACTTATCCCCAAAAAACTCCCCACTGTGTCCAGTCTATTCCCATACCCTGAAAAACTCTTGCAATTATGCCTACAGTCCTGTGGGTTATATTTTTCCTATTCTTTTCACAACCCTTCACAAGTCAAGTTGTTAAGACTTTTATTGTTAAATGAAAATATGAGCTAGGTAAACTTATTTGATTATATTCTTCTTTTTAATTCATTAGTTTTCCTAGATTAGCATCTGTTAAATGGAGGTGGTTGTGGGAACAAGATAGTAAGCTCATTATTTTTCTCTGGGTGTAAATATTACCCAGATTGATCTTCTTTTCGCCTACATGTGGGAGAATCACTATCTCAAAGAGATGACTCACTGGAATTGCATAAAAAAATGAGATGACCTGGAATGAGTAGCAGTCTTCCTCTTGGGACCATACTTGGGCAGCACATGTAGTTCTGATTTGGCCTGTAAATTGACTGAGCACAAATGGGCTTTGATCCCATTCTGGGGAATACTTCTCTCTATCCTCTGGGAACACTGTACACATCATATTTCAGATGGTACCAAACTAAAGCCTTTGCCAAATTCATTCCATTTGTCCAACCAAAGACACAGCAGAGAGAGACGAAAAGAACAAGGGTTGAAACTAGGCAGATTTAGGTAAGAACACTTATTTATCTAGTGGTTTTTCAATAAAAAACATACTTCAGTATCTTTATTTGTAAGATAGGAATAATAATATTTAACTTGTAGGAAAGAATACTGGGAAAAGCAAAGGAGACACATAGATAATGTGCCAAACACATTGCATAGTATATAGGTAATCACTGAATATTACTAAAAAGATAAGGGGTGCTCACTTTTAAGAAAAAAATTGTAACAATAAGTAATATTTTGAAAGCTGACTAAATATTTGATATTATGGTAAGCATATTACAGTTCATATCAATCTCATAAGTGCCATCACTGCTTCCAATCAATAAATTAGGGGTTTGAGGCACAGAGAGGTTAATAAACTTCCTTGGGGTTTCAAACCTAAGTATTCTGCCTCCAGAGTTTGTGCTATTAAATACCATGATAGTAATGTCTTCTTCTTTAACATAAAAAGTAGATGGTGTTTGATTATTTAAGTAAGTTAATAGAATAACTTTATTTAATTACAAAAATTGTTTTTAGTTGTAGATGAACACAACATATTTATTTTATTGATTCTTATGTGGTGCTGAGGATCAACCCAGTGTCTCACACATGCTAGACAAGCACTCTACCACTGAATGATAGCCCCAGCCCCTATTATTTTTATTTTAAGCATTCAATGGAGTCACTTTCTTTAAAAATCCCAAAGAAAATACTGAAATGCCTTTTGGACTTGGAATCATAAGACCTTTGTAAACAATTTCTGGTTCTGACACTACTGTAAATCACTTAACATTTCTGAGCTTCCTCAGATA
This sequence comes from Marmota flaviventris, assembly GCF_047511675.1. NCBI lineage: Eukaryota > Metazoa > Chordata > Mammalia > Rodentia > Sciuridae > Marmota > Marmota flaviventris. The sequence goes on from NC_092506.1 coordinate 87,489,153, forward strand.
TAAATGGGGCAACTGCTCTCTTACCTTAATGAGAGGTTTAAAGGAGAAAATAGAAATGAAAGAACTTTATAAATGTAATTGGCTAGCAAATGTTAGTTGCCTTTAGTAAAAGAATACTATTATATATTGTTTAAAGAATCTAAAATAAAAATAAGATTTCTGCTCCATTCACTTGAAAAAGGTAGCAAATTATTTGATTGAACTTTAAATTGCAACATACAATTAAAATATTTTAAAATCTAAATTTCTAAAGGTGTTTTAATATTACAAAATTGACTTGGATGGAAACAACGAATGATGCTACACAATGTCTCTTTCTTTTTATAGGAAGTTTTCATGAGAAGATGAGAAACAACAGGTGTCCAATATTCTGAAGGACATCATTATGAGGTTACCTAGGTGACTCACCAGGGATGTATTATCACGTTATGCCTCATATTCTTCTGGAATAAGTGGAAATGGGCAAGATGTGAGACATGGAGATTAAAACTTCTGAAAAGAAACTTGTATTATCACTTTAATCAAGAATGTGAAAAGATGTATTTATTCATCATTTTCTAATTTATTTATTTAATAATATTAAGCATGTCTATCGCACTGACAAAGATGTTGAAAGAGGTCTACCTATAAATATTCAGTCTAGTTGAAACTATAGGATGTACACAAATCAAGTAAGCAACATTGTAGAAGGGTATGTCATTAATTAACAAAGTATGTGATGTAGCCAGGAAGTGCAAAGAGCATTCAGACAGGAGTAATTAATGTGAGCAAGACAGTTCAGGAAATGTTACAGGAGTGAGAACAAAGACTGGGGATCAGGAATATCTTCAGCTCTGGAGAACTCATGAAAAAGTTCTCTTGCAGAAATATGATGGGTTGACTGTATGCACCAACCAAATGACTGAACAACCGCTGGAGTAGAGTTCACCTGTACAGAACATTCAATATGGGCTGAGGAACTAGAGATGTGTTCTGAGAGCAGTATCATCTGTAGTGCAGTGGAACTGAGGTTATCTATCTACCATAAATCAGCCTTCACATGGTAGAAGAGTAACTTCAGTTTTCTGTGTGGTCTATAACTTAAATATATGTTACAAAAAGAGTTCATCCTATACATATCAAAACAAACAAACACACAAAAAAACAGCCAGCAGTGGCTTCCAACACATAGGCAGATGTTTTGGCTTGCTTGTTTACAAGATAACAAAAAGGTCACAACATAGGCAGAAGAGCTCTTGTGGAGAAGCAATGATGCCACCAGGATGCACCTCCTTCCATCTTTCTGTTCTGCCATCCTTACCAGAAGCTTTGGCCCTTAAGGCCACACGATGGTGGTCATTATCTCCAGACAGGCAGAGTGAACAGGAAAGGGCAAAGGCAATGGGCAAAAAGGCAGGTGATGAGAATCTGCTATTTAAAATTATCTGAATATCTTGTCCATTTAATCTCTGTTCACACACATTTGGCATAAACAAGGTTCACAAGGCCAATTGTAATTGCAAGTCTGCTTTAAGGGAGCAATCTTAGCTAGATAAATTGCTGTGTCAAGCAAAATTAGAGGTCTGCTTGCAAGGAAGGGAGGAATGGAGGTATATAATTGTCTGTGGAATGGGGTAGTGAATCAAGAAGCAGTCTTGGAGGTATGAAATATTTTCTGTCTCTTTCAAAAATTATACCTGGTTGATGTAGCAAAGCCTGGATAAGTATGTAAAGGGAAACCTGAGTGGATTTTTCTCTGGTTCCACCAACTGAACAGGCTACTGACATTCATTTTGGATTTTGGCATTATTTTGTCTATTAGTCTAACTTCTATATTTTATGTGTCTTTTTGGGAGCCGTTCATGATATATTTTGGAAAAGTCTGGAAAAGCTACACCAAGAAATGCTAGCCAAATAGCATTTTAAAGCAATATTTCATAATTTCTTAGTTTGTAATAATAATAATAATAATAATAATTATTATTATTATTATTATTATTATTATTATTATCATTATCATTGTTGTTGTTGTTTTGATGCTGGGGATTGAACTCAGGGCCATATGCTAGAGAAGCACTCTACATCTGATATACACTCCCAGCCCTTAATTTAGTATTTTAAGTGTCACTTATGAAGTTTTGTTTCACTCTAAGTTCGCATTTCTAGTTTGGTTGCTTCTTGGACAATTTTTTTTTTTTATAAGTTGTTCTCCCACCTCATTTCCAAACATGCCTTCTATAGTTATTTTATAAGATACAAATTCTGATAACTCCATTATCAAAAATATTTTGGGATTTATCTTAATTATCTCTTATTTTTCTGGCAGTTGCTTCTTACATGCAGAATTACTCCCACATTTTAAAATATAAATATATATACTTGTAAATAAATGTATATATGCATATCTCTACCCTTATACATGTTATATGGGAATAAATATGTCATTACATAAAGATGCATACTCATTTCATTTACTCCTAATAGGTTCTGGGGCGTCTGTGGTTTAGGAATACCTTAATCCTTTGAAAGTGTTAACAAACTCTAGTCCTTTCATTTATTGATTGATTGTACTGGCAGGGGTTATGCATGGGAGGCAAGTGCTCTGCCACAGCGCTATGTCCCTAGACTTCCCATCTTGATCTGGCCTTATCATCTCTACTCTTTTTCCAAAAACATGTCAAAACCATTTACTTTTAAATTTGTAAATGCCAGGCACAAGTGTCCTAGAGAACTGGGCTTCTTTCTTTGAGCTTCTAGGCTGGGGCAAAATCATTCTTAGTTGTATTGTTGGCCCTTTGATGCTTTTAAAGACAACTCATTATTTAAAACTCAATTTTTTTTGGTGAGATGTTGGTATGAATTACGTAGACTATTTTATCAGAATTTAAAGTACTACTTCTTTATTATTAATCCTCCCATTTTCTTCTTTCCTTTTCTCCCTTCTTTTCTCTTCTATGTCTTGTATTTTTCTGTTTTCCTTCTTTCCTATTTTCAAAAATATATTGAGGCCTGATATTGTCCACCATTTCTTATGTTTATTATTTATATTTGTCTAACATTTTTATAATTTCTTTTATTTTTAATATTTTTCAATTTTATGTCAGCAGTTGTAATTAGCATATGGTATATTATTCTTTAATTGAATGTGGTCTAAGGTTTTTCAGAAGTATACAACTATAAGAATAGTACTTTTGAAAGCAGACATAACCTTTCATTTCTTAGGTGAAGAGGGTTAAATTAATTAACCCTCTTCACTCATTTTCTTCATTTCATTAATGAACATAATAAAAGAATTTTCTTCATAAAGTCACTTTGAGAATTAATAGTGTATTTGAATGTTAACCACAATGTTTAGAAGTTCAATATATAGTATCTGATACAATTGTTATAATTTTTCTTAATTCTATTTATTACAACTGATGTTTTACTTCAGTTCTGTAATTTTAAAATAATTTTAAAAAAATATTTTTTGAAATTTTCTTTTGTCTTTTATTTTCTACATAAACAAACAGCAATTTATAGGAACAAATTCTGAGATGAAGTCCACTAGTGATTTACATGTATAAAATATATAACTAAGTACATACATCAATTAGTTGATGAATTACTTGAATTACAAATTCAATAATATGATTCTGATATCAAAGTGTATATAAAGAGGCATAGTGACAAATTTTCCCTGGTCACTTAATATCTCATTCCAAAGGCAAATAATTTTCCTGTCTCTTGAATATCTTAAATATGTTATTTTATCTATTTTCAATTTTATCTATATATAAACTTATGCATTTCCTTTCTTTCCCTCCATTTATACAAAAATTGCATACTGTTCACACTCTTCTACGTTATTTAGCAATAACTATAGGTTAGGATTTCTTTCATATTATCATAAAAGAACATCTTATATTACTTTTTATGAATTGTCTCAATTCTATCATATGGATAGATCACAATTTATTTATATAAAGGCATTCACCTCTATTTCAATCTTTTGTACAAATTGTCTGAATAAATAAGTTTGTAAATCTGACATTTTTCACATGTGCAAATTTATTTCATGGTAAAATCCCCGACAAATGAATTTGCTTTATCAAAAGTAGGTGCATTTATAATTTTGATTGATATTGGAAAGCTGACCTTTGTAAGGATTATATCAATCTAAACTATATATATATAAATGCCTATTTCTCTGCATTGTTGCCAACAGAGTAATGTCAAACATTTTAATCTCTGCCAGTCTGAGGTGAAAAACAGCATCTGAATACACTTTTATTAAAGTTTATGTTTTTTGTCAACAAAATATTGAATAAAATAATAGCTTTTTGCTATAAACTAAATGTTTCATGGCCATCCAAAGTTTTTACATTGAATCCCAACTCCCATTGTGGGTGTAGAACATTTTTGTATAATCTGAATACTTTTAAATTTATTGATTTTTTTTTTTTTTTTTTTTTTTTTTTTTTTTTACAGCTAAGCCTATAGACTGTTTTGGAAACTGACTCAAGCGCATCTGAAAAGAATGTGTACTCTGCTATAGTTGAGGTAACTGTTCCCTGGAGGCCTGTTGAATCTAGGTGATTTGCAGAGCTCTTGAAGTCATCTATTTTCTCATAGACTTATGCCTAATGGTTCAGTCCAGTATTAAAAATGGGGTACTAAAATTCTCAATGCCTCTGTTAAATTATCTATATCTTACTTCAATTCTACAAGTTCTTACTTCATGTATTTTGGAGCTCTGTTGTTAGGTGTATTTAAAAAAAAAATTGCTGTATCTACCCAATCCATTCATCCTCTTATCATTATAAAATATACTTAGCCCTTTTAACCTTACAAAATCTTTAGTAATGTTTCCTGGGGAGATCATGTGACACCACAGGAGAAAAAAAATAGCATAAGAAAGTAGGAAAAGGAGGCTGGCTTGCTTGCAGTTTCTCTGATGATTCGAGTAGGGCCAGAGTGAAGGATCCTACATGTAGTCAGAACTCCCAGACAGTACCATAGTTTCCATTCTCATTTGGGATTTTCCACACCTCCTCTCTTCATCACCCTCAGTTATGATTTTCTGTTATATTTCATTGAGAAGCAGAAACAACTCAATTGAATTCCATTTTCCCACCACCCATCTCCCTGCAACTCTACCATGCTGTTTACCTCCCCTTGTCTTACACTAAATGTCACTGCTCCTGTAAGATATCTGTTCATTTCCTCTGTAGACTCCAACTAGTCTAATATCCTCAAGGACCTTATCCTTGCTCCTATTTCTACAAATTATCTCAGGATATAGAAAAGATCTGATGTCTCTTCCTTTCATCTATACCTACCTCCAGCAAACACCTTTCATTACCTATTTGTCATTATGACAAAACTTTAAAAGAACATTTATAGTCATTGCATTACATTTAGAATCCCATTCTATCCATCCCACTTACACTGCTCTTTACAGGATCATGGATTAGTGTCAGAGGACAAAGAGGGATCTTTAAAAAAAAACAAAACTTTAAATCAGATTATGCATTCATAAATTCTACAGATTTTTCCATTGTATTAGAATAAGATCCACATTCTGATTTTGTAACACACAATACACTGGCTCCTGGCTAGGTCCCTGGCCTCATGTTTTCTGAGTCTCCTCCATAATACCTCCAGCCTCTCTAGTCTTTAAACAAGTCAAGCTCATTCCTCACATCCTATGCTTTCATTGTCTGCCCTTCCTAGGACTCTCTTCCCTCAGATCTCTGTACTGTTGCTTTCTTGTCTTTTAGCAATCATTTAAATTTCCCTCCAAAGAAAGGCTTTCTCTGGAAAGAAAAAAAAAAAAGGAAATCAATTTAAGGTAGTTAGAGGCCCAGCTGCTGCTCCACCACCCTATTTTATTGTTCTCAAGGTGGTGATTTGTCTAATATTTTCTTTCTTTCTTTTTTCTTTTTTGGTACCAGGGGTTAAACTCAGGGGAACTTAACCACTGAGCCACTTTCACAGCCTTTTTTTTTTTTTTATTTTGAATCAGGGACTCACTAAGTTTCTGAGACTGGCCTCAAACTTCTGATCCTCCTGTCTCAGGCTCCTCGGTCACTGGGATTGCGGATGTGCACCATCACGTCCAGCTAATATTTTCTTTATTTATTGATTATTTTGATATTTTGTTAGTTGGTTAATTGGTTGGTCTACCCATGAGATTGTAAACTCTGTGAATGTAAATATTTTTTTCTTGTCTAATCCATTACTGTAATCCTTTACTGTAATGCCTTGGAAGGCATTAAATTTGTAGGTTCCAAGTAAATGACTGACAAATAAATTCACAAATCTCAGGTAAAGAAAAAGGGAAACAATGTGTCCAGAAATGAGTCTTGGGAGAGCCCATGGAAAGAAAGAGAAAGGGAATTTATTATTGTATCTCAAGCATTATTGTTTTTTAGGATCCTCAGTCTCTCTTTATTTTATCTACAATTTTTCTTGGTGGTTTCGTGTGATCCTATGCATTTAATCATCACTTATAGATTTAGATGTTGTTCACAATATATCTTCAGGCTAAATTTCTCTCTGCACCATTACTGCAAACATACAAAGGTCACTTACCTCCACTACAAGGGGAAGGGAGTATATATTTCTAGCTGTTCTGCATTGGGTATTTCATGTGTTAATCCTGATATTCATTATAAATAAGTAAATACGTATTACATTAATATTTATGTAGGAAATAAGTTTAGGGAGTTGAAGTAACATGCTTGAGGTCTTGCTTAAAAGAAAGAGCACAGAGTCAAACCTAGATGTTCCTCCAAGGACTTTTTTTTTTTTTTTAATCCCTGCACTGGGGATTGAACCCAGGACTTGGAACATGCCATTGAGCTATATCCCCAACTCAAACCTAGATGTTGATTTTAAAGTTCCTGGACTTCTTGCCTGTGAACTATAACAGAAACAATCATAGACATACAACTAGGATCACTAGAAGAGTGTAGTCCCCTTAGGGATGTTGCAGGAGTTGCTGAAGAAACAGAATGTAGAAAGGTTTCAGTAAGCTTCATGGATGGTGTAACCACTAAACAACAACAGAGGAGAGGTTTTGTGAATATGAAGGTGACTTTAGCAATGGGTAATAAGTAGCAAAATGAAGTAGTAGAGGGAATCAGCAAATTAAAAGAGGAAGAAAATAGGGAATCTGGCTATCTTTCTTTTTAAGGTTTAAAAATTAAAGGCAGAAAGTTGTTTTCACAACATATGCAATTGATGAAATGCCCTTGAAGGTATTTAGAAAACAAACTGCAATTCAAAATGAAAGGAAAATGAGAGGGGCTATGTTCTCAAAATAATGCTCAAAATTTCAATTAAAGTAGCTCGTCAAGATTTTGGTAACAGACATTACATATGTTCCTTAGTGTTATATTGAAGGTGCAAAGTTCCAAAGGCTCCAACTTTGGATAACAGTGTTAAATTTCTGAAAAAATAATGAAAATTGCCAGCATATCTCACTATATTTTCATATCTATCTTTTGGAGCTTTTTTGTCTTGGTACATCTCTAAATCTCAGTCTTCTAATGTGCTTTGCTCATATCTTCTATAAGATGAAGGAACTCTCTCTACACAAAAGAAATGAATCAAATCGGAGTTACAGATAGAGTGATGAAATACAGAAATACGTGATGTCACAGCTGTAAGTAAATGTTTTGGCTGTTTTGTTTTGTTTTTGTTTTTGATTTGGACTAAAAGAAATAATGCTCTTTGGCTAATGAAAACCTGGAGAGAAGAGACATGAAAAGTGAGAATACACTGCACACCCGCTGTGCAAACTAGAACAGAGATTGTTCATTGTCCTGGGTGACAAATGCTTTTGTGAGGCTGGCTTTCCCTCCATCAGCACCAGGCCTGAGTGCCTTTGATGGGTGAGTTACAGTGTTATATCTTGGGCTTCCTAAGATTCAGCCATGAATTAGACCAAGAATATAGCTGCTCTGTGGAAACTTATACTCTACTGGAGGTAAACAGGCAAAAACCAAAGCCTAAGATTAATTCTTACATGATGTGATAGATATGATGCTAGAAAGACTAATACCTATGCATTAATTACTTCAGCCACATACATCAGTGTGCATTTACTTGTTTGTTTCTTTCCAAAGTGATAATTGTCTGAAAAAAAAAGGTTTGGTAGTGGGAGAGGAAGGAAAGTTTAATGGCACCAAGAATCTTAGCTCTGACAGAGGCAACACCATGTAGAAAACATGTCAGAATGAGAAGTGAGAGGATTCTCACAAAAGGCTGTGGCTTGCAGTTTTCCTATAGTATTGTTGTCTGTACCTGCTGCAGGTACTGACAGGGTCATCATGACACTAACTTGTGAACACTTTTCAGCATTGACTGACCCAAACTGTTGCTTCAATGCCACCTGTGTAGTACTCTCAATACCTATGTTGCCTGTAAAAAATGACACCTGGCTCACTCCAACATATCTCTTCTCCCTGGATATGTTCACAGAAGTTTGTAACCAGTAACCTGGGAAGCTGTCCTGCTGATGCAACCTAGCACAGTTTAAGTGCAATATAAGGAGTAGAATCTGATGTGATAGAGATGCCAAAGAAATGTTTTCTTCACAATTTCATTCTCTCTTTTTTGATTTAGAGAAGAATAGGTTGTCAAGACCTGCCTTTGTCACCACAATCCAGGTCAGGCTGTATAAATATGAATCAGAAAGCCAGCATGACCTGAGCAGTGTCTCATCAACAGCCTTGCACACTGTAAAGATCAAAAGCTTACTAAGTCACCGTGTTTTAACATTCTTCACTCATCTATTTGAAGCATATTACTATTGGACAATGTTAAGATTTTTGCATTTAACTTCAAGCCTTAGAAAACAAAGGGATTCTGTTGTTCAGCAGTTTCCAAATGAATTTAGCATTTTGGTTAAATATATCTCAAGTTATGTCTGACCAACGGAAGTAACTTTTATGTTCTAAAATTATAGAAATAGGATGCTGAATTCACAATTAAAACAGAATAATTTAAAAATATTATGACTTTTTTAAAAATTGGGGCACTAGTTACCTTAAAATGCTTATGTAACAAGGATAATTTTTTTTGAGGGCAAAGTTTTGTGTGGGGGATTATATTTATCTATGTATGCATTTTATTCTATTACATATATAAAATATATTTATATACAAAAGATTTAGATGCTATGAAGTCATTCATAATGCTAACCTGTTTATCTAATCTTAGCTTAAGATATATATATATGTGTGTGTATATATATATATACATATATACATATACATATATATATTTGTATCTAAAGAGACATAAAGAATTCTAAAATAAATACACCACTCAATTTAGAACTTATGAATTACCATGTACCCCTTACTCTAAATTTTGCCTTTTCTCAATGCTGAAATATAATATTTTTGAATTTTGTGTTCCATACATATATTTTGATGTAATTTTAGTACATATGTTGGAATAGCTACCATTAGTAGTTATCTATTAATGTTTTAAACTTCAAATAATTGAAAATGTACTCTTTGAATTTTTCTGCAACTTTTTTCCCTTAACATTACAGTTTGGGGTTCAATGGACAGGTCTTTATGCTACAACCTCACACAGTCACCAAATGCTGGCTGCCCCAGGGAGAATGTGATCTTGGACAAAGAAACTTTCTGTGCCCGAGGCTGACTTTGAAGATGCCGACAGTTGGTTTTATTTAAAATTTGATATTTTGCTAATCAGGAATTTGTTTGTTAGTTTTTATTTTTAAAATGTCTGATTTATCTTGATTTCTGAAGTTTGGGGGGTGGGGCATTAAATTTTTTACTTAGGGCAAATGCCTCACTCACCTGATGTGTCTCAAACTAATCCTGGCCCACTTGACAGCTGAGAAGCTGTCTGATAACTTTACTCCCTGCAGCCAGGCAGGAAATACTTCCTACAAGAGGGTTCTGGACATTGCAACTGGGTTTCTATCAGAGGAAATGATGTTCTCCAGGGTGGATTCTTTCTCACCCTTCATCCCAAGTGTGTATGCCCCTAGCCCCTAGCCAACCTGCAGAGGGAGAGATAAATATTTATTGTTTTAAGTTCCTGAGATTGGGGGTTATTTATTACCTAGACCATCTTAATGTATGCAGAAATTGGTACTCACAGTACAATGTTGTGATATTATGATGCATATTTTATGGTTTGTTTATAGTTCCTGGCTCACAATGCTTGAAACCTTATTATTTCTTAAATGAATATAATTATAAGGCTAACAAATTTGGTCTTTTGTCCTCAGTTCCTGAAGCAACTTAGGAACAGCTTCAGAGTAAGATAGGCAAGTGACAGTTTGTTTTGTTATAATATTGAGACACTTTAGGGCTCAAAACAGACCTCAGAAAGAAAAGTCTCTCTTTGCTCTTTTGCTGTCCTTTTACCTCCTTCTTTTTCTCCCAAAACAAGAGAATTTTCATCCTTGGGGAAAAGAAATTCTATTCCCCACCTTTCCATATAAGAGCTGGCCATAAAGAAATTTTCTGATCTACATTGTCTTATAGTAAGTCATAAGACCCTCCACATGAGAAGGGTCCATACATGGGAAAAAGACTGTTGCTTAGAAAGGCAGAGAAAAATAAGAAAAAACAGGTCTTGCTGGGTTTCCATATTTAGTCTGAGTACATTAGCTCACACCGCTTTTGTCCAATCACGTTTTGACATGGTTCTCCATCCTTTTGATGCAATGAAATAAATCTTCACAAAAACCCAGAAGGACAGGTTTGGAGGTTCCTGGAGGGTGGCACAGCAGAGAGGACAGGGAAGGGCTGCTCCCCTCCCCATGCTTTGCCCTATTCCCCCTTTCATATGTATCCTTATAATAAACCAGTAAGTGTGTTTCCCTGAATTTAGTGAGCTATTTGAGGAAATTAATTAAATCTGGGGAAGGGTCATCCAGACTCCAATCAGTAGGTATGTCATTAGAAATTCTGGAGGTCCAGATTTATGACAAGCAGCCAAGTAGAAAGCAGTCCTGAGGTATTGAGCCCTCGGCCTGTGGGATCTGATGCTACCTCCAGGATGATAGCTTTAGAACTGAGGATGCTCAGCTCCTGTCTGCTAGAGAACTGAGTGCTTGCTTGATGATGGGGAGAAATCCCTACACATTTTGGAAGCATATAAGTAATCTGTGTGAGGACCCTGTAGTAGGAGAAACTGAGTTTCAGTTTGTTTTTCTACTATATTATCAGAGATGCTTAATGGCAACCTAAAATATAAAAAGCAATTGGCACTGCCTTAATAATTAGGATATGGATAGCAAGGAAATTGCTATCAGAGGCTGGAAAGATGACAAACCATTTTATGTAGTGGCAAAACAGTGAAATTAGAGTTATTGGTTTTTTGGGAGGAAGATCTTGTACCTGACTCACTTCTTGCTATAGAAAAAGACTCAGAAAAAAAATATGATATGTGAAAAAAAAGGTGATATGTGAGAAAATGTGATATGTGTCGATTACTTTGTCTTCGGCCAGTTATTAAAAGAAAGCTGTATGCCTGCGGGGGGCAGTAGGGGGGTTCAGTTCACAAGCAGGAATGAAGGGGAGTAGAGGGAGTTTGGTACTTCTATTCATGGAATCAGAAGAGATTGCTATTCAATCCCAAGCATGAAGACCAAATGGAGAAAACCTAAAATCCCAAAGTCTGATTAAAATTTGGCCTTCCAGCAAGGGAATAACTAAAGGTATGATTGGAATATGCACCATTAATGTACCTAAAGCCTAGATTTGTGGAGTCCAGCAAGTTACACACTTCTCTGTTTACTTTGGGCTTCTGTCACTGCTATTGAGAATGACCGTTTAAGTATCTTTTTAAAAGATGATTTACCTTCTCTTTCTGTATGCTTTTATGATCTTCTCTTTGTCTTCATTGTCCTGAAATTTGATTTTGGTATACCTAGATAAGCTTTTACTTATTAGATTTTATTTATTTGAATGCATTAAATATCCTCTTTTACATTCTTCATTTGAATATTTCAGCATCCGAAGTTCTTGTTCTAAATATAGTGTTCATTCTTTTTGCTCATTCTTTCTTGGTAGAACTAGCTGTTCATGTAATTGGTAAGTTACTTTTTTTTAATGACAGCACAATTAATTGAGCTTATCTTTGGAAATCTTGAGGAGACTGGCTAAAGATTCTTTTATCCAAAGAGTATCTTTTTTGTTTTCTGTTACCATAATAAAATACTTGAGACTAGTTAATTTATAAGGGAAAAAAGGCTTATTTATTTAACTCACAGTTCTGAAGTTTGGGAAGTTTGAGATTGGACAACTGCAACTGGTGAGGACCTTATGCTGCTTCCTAACACAAAGATACAGCATCCCATGGCAGGAGCAGATGCGAGAATGGTAAGTGGGTGCATATAGAAGAGAGGGAGGGGCAAAGGAACTGATCCACTTTAGAACAACTGGCTTTCACAAGAGCTATGTGACTTCTGTGAGAATTAATCCAATCTCTCAAAAAAGACATTAACTACTCTTAAAGGCCACACCTCTCAACTTTGCTACATTGATAACCAAATTTCAACATGAATTTTAGCAAAGACAAACTAAATCCAAACCATAACTAGGGGTTTAATTTGTTCCTGGAAGAGTAAACGAACAAATTGGAGCAACTTCAATTTAATTTCTTATATTGAAAATTTCCACATTCACTCTATAGTTTAACTTTTTATATAATTTACATAGAAATAATTTCACAATTACATAAAACTGCAACATCTATGTATCTTTCATCAAGATTTCCTAAATTATTAATACTTGGCCATATTTAATCTCTTTTTCTGCATATCTAATCATTAATCGTTTTCAGAGCTATCTGAGTACAATCTTTAGTCATGTCTCCCCATTACTTATGAGTTCTCCAGTGTATATTTATAAGAGCAAGGACACTGTCCAACATGACCCTGATATAACCATCCAAAAACACAGTGATGTTGATGCAGCCATGCCCTCTAAACCCCAGGCCCACTGAAGTTTTGCTACCTGTATCAGTAACAGCTTTTTCTTTTCTGGTCCAGGTTCCAAACCAGGAAAAAATATTGCATCTCCAGTCTTTCTGCTTCAATCTAGGACAATTCCTTAGCCTTTGTCTTTTAAGAATTTTGATAATGTGGTGGTATGTGTGTGTGTGTGTGTGGGCAATTTCTAATCACTGTTTATAATTCTACCTGCTCTTTCACATAGAATAATTAAAATGTTCATGTACCAACAGAGTACATGTGATACGTGTTTGTTATGAGACATAATAAAATTGTGGAATGATTAAATCTGTCTAACACATCCATCATTTCACATACTTATTTCTTTGTGGTGGCAACACTTAAGATCAATAACTTTACCAATTGAAATATATAGTATGCTTTATCCCATAAATGTATGTAATTTCTATTAGTAAAATAAAATTAAATTAAAGGAAAATAAATGTAATACTTACCACTGTGAAAGACAATGAAAAACAAACTTTTTCCTAAGGAAAAATATTCCTGAACTAATAGAAACATATTCCAGCTTCTTAAGTTTCCTTTTTCTCCAGATTAAATATTCTCAATTATTTTAACCACTTCTAATATATCATAATTTCTAGTTTGGTTCTCCAGATTTTAAAACATATAATTTTTCCAGAATTTCATACCCATTATTTATTATTAGCTAGTCTGTAAATAATAAATTATAAAGCATAATGGTCATTTTCTTTATTCCAGACATCATATGTATAAACAATGCCTAAAATTAATTAAATAACTAAATAAGTATATATATATATATATATATATATATATATATATATATATATATATATTATATGAGTATACACATATAATTTTCAGCAGCCACATTTGGGATCAGTTGACCGACAGCTTCCCACTATTCCTTTCCAACTCATTTTTATATTGAGCTTATAACCGACTAAACCTTTAAATATTTTTGCATTTTTTGCTATTTAATAACATCACTCATTTTTATGCTAGTAAATTTTTTAGACTCAAGTATAACATGCATTTATAATTATTAGATTTTGATTGTTTATGTTTATTCTTTGTTACAACCCATAAATAATGTTTGCAGGTTTTGACATCCAATAAATCACTATGTCAACCCCTCACCTGTTAATTTGATACAAGGTATCTTGTCACACTATTAGAGACTTCACTATAATACTGATGTGGAGCCATTTTTTGTTGTTGTTGTTGTTGTTGTTAGGTAGATCCTGAGATTCCAGCATTCTTTTATTGGGAGCTAGGTTGAATGTACTTTGAAAAAGCACATATTGTGAGTTCAGTCCAGTTGTCTTTCCATCATCCAAACCCGTCACTTAAATTTTTTGAAAACATTATTTTATAACTTAAGTGAGGAATAGGAAGGTTGGGTTGCCATTATTAGAGACTAAAAGTTAGATAGAAATTGCAATTCTTTATTCTTGATGGCTGGTTCTCTTTCTACAGATTCTTTTAATATTACTATTCCCATGACATTTTAATGTTTTTATTTCTACTATTAAAGAATATGGAGGAATTAAAATAAAATATAAGTGATTCCCAAGTCTGGCAACACAAAAAAATTATCTTGGAAAAGCTTTTGAAAAATACTAGAAACATAGAATCTACTCCTAAATTCTGAAGCATTTGGTTTGAAAGGGGATAAATAAATTTTATTTTTTTCAAAAGACCTCTAGTTAACTCTGATGTGAATCCACCTTAGGTCTCTGGGTGTTAAGAACTTTAGATACAAATGCCATATGAAAATCCAACTTCTTTGTAATGAGCAAGTGGACAAATTCTAGGCTAAACTTCCAATTAGAATTAGCTGACATGGTATTAGATTGGGAACAAATTTTCAAACAAAAACTTAGAGAATTTTCATAGAGATATTAAACATGATTATAGCAGACCCCCTTATCTACAATGCATATGTTCCAAGAGGCCTAAAACCACAGATAGTACCAAATTCTATGTTTGTTGAGAGCCACAGCCGAAGGGGCCCCAGCAAACTTCCAGCTGCCAGCAAACTTCTAGCTGCCAACTGATTCGCTCCTCTGCAGTGATGCTTATTGGGCTGTTTCCCGGCCTTTCAGACCACGGAGCTGCTCATTGGGGGACTTTTTTTTGCTCTGCCCACCCGACCCAGCCAATCAGCCTCAAGAGCAGGAGGAGTGGGGGAGGTTGATAGGCTTGTGGGAAGCTGGTGGTGGCAGTTGGGCTCTGAAGGTTTTTCCTGAGGAGCTGTGTGGTTTGGTGTGTGTGTTCTAAAAATAAAGTTCTTTTCTTTTGACAAGTGGCTCCTGAATTGTGCCCAGCCAGACTGCAGCATATGTATATTCCATTTTTTTCCTATTCATACATACATGTGATCAAGTTTAATTTGCAAATTAGGCACAGTAAGAAGTTAACAGTAATAACAAAATAGAACAATTTTAGCAATATACTGTAATAAGAGTTATGTGAATGTGATCTTGCTCTCTTAAATTATCTTCTTAGAGTGCACTCATTTTTCTTGAGAAGGTGTGAAATGGTCAAGTGGCCATGCTACAGGATGAAGTGAAGTGAATAAAGTAGACATTGTGACCTACCATTAGATTACTCATGAGGATTACTTGAACATAAGCACTTTGATGCTGGGACAGTTGATATGATAACTGAGATGGCTACAAAATGACTAATGGCAGGGGAGACCATGCAACATGTATATGGTGGACAAAAGCATGGTTCACATCACACACGGGACCCAGAAGCCCAGCATGAGATTTCATCATGCTACACAAAACAGCACACAATTTAAACTTACAAATTATTACTTCTGGAATGTCCCTTTTAACATTTTTGAACCGAAGGTGACTTCAGGTAACTGAAATGAAGGAACGTAAAACCTCACATAAAGGGGAACTACTGTAACAAGGATTACTGGCACGAGTCCTCACCTCTTTGCTCTAATATGTTGTTTTTGTCTTTTTCATTCCCATCTCAGACACATTAAAATATATTAAAATTAGTTGTATTATCATGTTGGGATAGGATCATCTTCATTTTAGCCCACATGCTCACATGTTTTATATAGTTTTAATTACAGTTTCATTCTAATGGAAGTTTTTCTTTTATTAATGTATCATAAACCTTTGTCTCATTACTATCTGGGGTTTGTGAGTACAAGTTTTATATCCTATAACATTCCATTAAACTGGTTTGTCATAACTACCTAATATGCCCACATTACTCTTGTATATCTTTATAGTTTTCTATTATTATGGATAATTATGAAAAAATAGGTTTCTAAATGAGATGCTTTTACTCATCTTTAAAAAAAATGATTTCTTAGAATAGAGTTGCAGGAATGTATTACTGAGCCAAAACAGAAACATTTTACCAGTTCTTATAATTACTTTCCCAAAGACTTGGGGTCAAATTATAATGCTATCAGAAAGTATGAGTATAAAAACTTCACAAGAAGTTCATCAGATCAGGTTTTATCCATATCTTTTACCCAGTAATTGTATTAATTTGATAAAGTCAAGTAGGACACAATCTGCTTCTAAGATACAAATGTATGACTTGATCATTCAGAAAAGCTGTGATCAACTAGATGGCCAAACATTATTAATTAATATTAGTCAGCATTTGCTATAGTAAAAATAAATAAAACCTCAATAGATTATGGCAACATGTAGCAGTTTCATGCTCATGGGCACATGACAGTTTGGGTAGACTGTTTAACCACTTGGGTATGCCTATATTCTCATTCTAGGATTCAGGATACAGGGATTGTCTTTGCTTAGAACATGCCATTTCATGGCAAAGGGAAGAATAACAAGAGATCAAGCCAAAGCAAGCAGTTCACTAAGAAGCTTCTTTTTAGAATTAGCATACTGTCATTTCTCACATTCCATCAGCCCAAGCAAGTCACATGGCCAAGTCTGATAACTGGCAGGAAATGTACTCTACCTGCAGAGATGTGTGTTAGGTCCCATAGATGTGTTGAGGAAGCACCATAAACTTTATGTGAGTTGAGCAGAGAGTTGCTGATAGTGCCTAAAGCTTTCTTTGCTCTGTTCTCAATATTTCCCTATTTCATAATTTAACATATTTTTGGTATTGTGTATTGCTAAATTTATCTCTTCAACAGCAGTTATTATTATTATATTATTATAAGCAGTTATAATGCTTCCCTCACTTCTGTGTATCCCCAGTGCCTAGGAAAGTACATAGCATATATACAGTTCTTAAAATACAGGTCTTATATATTAAACTGAATGGTTTGGGTGTACAATTCTGGAAAATGATCTGCATGAGAGTTTTTGGTCTTCAAACTAGAAAATGGTAATATGAGTTAATATTTTATAAAATTACTAGATTCCCTAATGTGCCTTTTTTAAAGTAAGAAAAAAATTATTACTCATATTTATTTTTAAATTCACTTCAGGAGTACAGAAGAAAGAACAGGCTTTTCATTTGTATTAGGTAACAGTACAAGTAGCATATTAGCACTACTCTCATTCAAAAGCACAGAGCATATTCAACTGCACTCTTTCAATTCAATAGAAGCTTTTTGGTCAAGGTGGACTCTCCTTGAAAAAAGAATAAATGCATAACAGGCTGACTTCTCTCCTCTCGGAGAAAAAAATTAAAAGGTTGCCTGCCAAAGCCAGGAAATTTTCTATGGGAAAATTGTTTTTAAAGGTTGGGGTTCTGTTTGTAGAGGCTCAAAGGACACACTGTCACCACCAAAAAGATGACTTGATATTGTTGGGAAGTTGGGAAGGGAAAAGAAAATATTAAAAAGCAATATAAATTCAAAAGAAAACTTTATAGTCAGGACCAATTTACCCATTAGTTACAGAAGGAATAGTGAGTTACAACTCAATAGTGAGTTACTGCTGCCATGGAAATGAAAACAATATTAATATCCTTTAAAATCTGAAGAAAAATGAAAATAGTAAGTATATAATAATAATCTAGTTTTGGTTATATTTGTCTTTTTACCAGACTAATCATAAAATTTAACTTTAAATATATATATATATATATATTTTATGGAGTAAGGAATGTACAAAAGCAAGAGTACCGAGGACACAAAAGTTCTAATACAATCCTGTTCAAAGTGAGTAAATCTTTCCATGGAGAAGAGATGCAGCCATTGAGCTGAGGAGAGGCCTCCATGATGGTAGGCTTGGTCTCATGCTCAGAGCAGTGGGAAGTATAATAGTTAATTAAGTTTTGATTGTAAAACAACTTTTTTTGACATGACACATAATATTTTTATATTATTGCATTCTATCTGATAATATTTAGGTAAAATTTTTCACCCATATTCTTAAGAGATATTTGTCTATAATTTTTTTATTGTGTAATGTCTCCATCATGATGTTGATATTAGGTTTATGCTGGCCTCATGAAATAATTTAGCAAGTGGCTTCCATTCTCAACTTTTGAAACATTTTTGTATAATTCTTAAATTATTAATTCCTTAAATAATTGATTTAATTTCCAGTGACACTACTCACTTCTATAAATTTATTATTAGAAATGGTCTTGGTAGAAATTTAATTTATTTAATGGATATGGGGATGTGCAGATCTTTTGGTAAGTTTTGTTTTTCAAGCAATTTGACACAAAATGAATATGTTGCATGAGGCTATTAACAATGTTTGTTCCTTATTATTTTAATTATTGTAGAAATTGTCATAATAACAAAGTTTTTAATACTCAAATTGAAAATTTTATTTTTTATCTTTTTTATTGATCATGTTTGCTTGTAATTTGTCATTTTTTAGAAGCAAATTTTACTTTTGTCAGTTTTCTTCATTATCTATATCATTGATTTCTACTCTAATCTTTCTTCCTATGTAGTTCATATTTAATTTTCTTATGTTTTCTGGCTTCTTATGGTGATAATTCAGAAACATTGAATAGAAATATTTTTGTTAATATAAATATTTTAGCTATAATTAGTTATCCTTTCTCTAAACTTTAAATATTCAGATATTCACTATTTTGCTTTAACAGATATGATATGTTATATGTACTCTTTTTAACTTTAACAAGTATGATATATGATATTATTTTTATTATCATTCACTTTGAGGTATGTGTGTATATACACATGCTCACCCTAGGAGTGTGCGTGTGTGTGTGTGTGTAACTTAATTTTCCTTTTTGATTTCATCATTGACATGAATCTCTTAAAAGCTTGGTTTTTAGGTCACTTCTCTGTGTTTCATTCATTTATTTATCTATTTATTTAGGCAATTTCTCTGTATTTATTACTTATTGATTTATCACTGGTCTTGGTATTGAACCCTGGTCTTATGCATGCTAGGCAAGTGCTGTACCACTGAGCTGTAGCCTCAGCCTTTATTGTTAATTTAATTGTGTTTAGATCAGAGAATGCCTGTACATTTTCAATCTTTTGACTGTTTACTAATACCTGTGTTATAGATCATAATATAGTCTGTCATACACGACTTCCCAGGTGTGCTAGAAAAACAAACAACAGTTGTTTGTTGCAGTGCCATATAAAGGTCTCTTAAGTCTAGGTGACTGTAAATATTCAGGTCTTCTCTACTCTCATTAATATTTTGTCTGCTGTTAAAATCTCCAGCTATGATTATAGATTTTTTATTTCTTATTATATTTTTTTTCATTCTATGCTCCATGCATTTTGAAGCTCAATTATTTGGACACATGTTTATTGTTGTTAAATATTCTTAATGAATTGACCTCTTTGTATCATGTTATTCTTTCTCTTAAGAAGTGGCTCATATGAATTTAGACACTTCATATTTCTTAAGTTTATGGGTTGCGGGATACAACTTAATTTTTGCCTTTTACTTTTTAAAGTATCTTACATTTCAAGTTTGTTTCTTTCAGATAACATATAGCTCGCTCTTCCTTTTTCATCTATTCTAACAACTCCCCAAGATTTGTGTGCCATTTGCATTCCATTTTCCAATCTGTTTTTCTTCTGATCCTCTTTTGCTTCTTTGTTTTGGGTTAATCAAGTATTTATTTTTACTTTGGGGCATTACATTTTGATATTTCCGATTGCTTGAGCTATGCTTTTTTTGTATTTTTTAATGGTTGCCCTAGGGATTACAATTCTCATCTTTACCTGATCAAATTCAACTCAGTTTAATATTGTACACTTCTCTAAAGTGTAAGAAACTTCCCATAGAATAATTTATTTTACCCCTTACTCCATCCTGTTTTTTGTTTTATATAATACATACATACTAATAATAAACTCCAAGTTACAGTGTTGTATTTTCTTCATAAATCATGTATTTCTTAAAATGGTTTTTAAAAGAAAATAATTATTTGTATTTAATTACAAATTTATCAATTCTGGTTTTCCACTTTCCTTCCTTTAAATTTGAGTCACCACATTGTCTTAACATTTCTGGTATGACAGGTACGTGGTTGACAAATTACATTCTCATTTATCTGAAGATGTACTATTTCTTTAAAAACATATAGGATAATTTCACTGTATATACAACAGGAGGATAATACATTTTCTTCCTGCTCCCAACTCCTTGCTTTCTTTTGTCACCATAATTGTTCATAAGTTTATATCATCACCCCAAATATGTAATCTATATTTTCCTTTCTTATGCCCCCATTCACAATATTCTCTTTTTGTTTTTTAGGATTTTTTTTCTTCTGTTTTTACTAAGTGTGATTTGCAGACCTTACATTTCTGTAAGTTTATTTTCTTGTGTGTTTGTTTTTAACAAAATTGGAGAAATAGTTAGCAATTATTTCTTCAATATTTTCTCCTGTATATTTTTTTCCATTTTGAAAATACAATTCACGTAGTCAGAATGCTCTGCATAATTCCTCAAATCAATGAATCAATATTCATCCAATTTTTTCTGTCCATTAAATTGAATAATTTCCATTAATCTGTTTTTTAAGCTCATTCCCCTTTGTCTCTTGGGTAAGGATTAATAAGTTTCAATGGCTTTCTTAACAAACACCTACAGAATTATTTTCACTTTTATTTTAAATTTCTATCTACACATCTTAGGTAGTAGAACTTTTTAAGTCCTCTTATATTGATTGCAAGGAATTTAAATAATTGAACTAAACTTTCACTAATCGAATCGAAGTTAAATGAAGCTTCTTATGATTTTTGCCATTTGGTTGGGAGTCAAGTGTTTCTTTATCAAGTGTCAGTAAGTCAAATTAGGACCTTGTTTTTATTTCTATAGTTGAAATTTCTATGTTCCCAATAGAAATTAAGAATAATGGCCTCATGTTTGTATTACTAATAAGATGTATAAAGCACAGTTTTGGCCCTCAAAAAGAAACATTTGTGGATACACTACTCCCATGACCATATGTCTTGGTTTGCTTGATTCATTAACAATTTGTACATGTTTTTACATCTATGCTTTTATGCTTCTTATTGTCTTAAAATCATTCTTGTTTGGACAACAAATTATATGGTCATCCATTATATTTGAATTTAATTTTATTTTTAAAATGAAACTTGAATATATAAATCTATACGAATGCTTAAAATATCTTATAGTATTTGAACCTACAGACTTGAATTATATTTTTTTAATATTGACTTATATATATTTTGTACTAATTTAGAATATTTTTCCTTTTTTTTTTTGTGTGTGTGTGTGTGGTACTGGGGATTGAATTCAGGGCCTTGTGCATAGAAGGTAAACACTCTACTGACTGAGCTATATTGCTATATCCCATCCCTATTTTTCCCAATTTTAAATTTCATACATGTATATTTAACATTTGTATTTTTATTTTGTGTAAAGCTTTTTTTTTACGCATTTAACATCATTTTTCAGAGTATGTCATATTTGCTAACATAAATTATTTGAGATACATCATTTTGGGGAGAATTTACTCAGAAATTTTTAACCTTTCATATAACAATGAACATAAAAACAATCTCCCCCATTTTATCGTATAGATATATATTTGTGACATGTGAATCTTTGCGCAATCTACTATTCTAGAGGTACTTAAAGATTTCTTTTTTCAGTGCTGAGGATTGAACCCAGGGCCTCAACAATGCTGGGCAAATTTTCCACCACTAAGCTACACCCTCAGTCCTTAAATTGAAAGCTCGTTTGCAATTTCCAGTAGTTATAATTTTGAAGTTTTGCCCTAAATAATAAATATTAATTCTGCATTAAATTTATTTTTGTCTCCCACCCCCAGTGAAGTGACTTGTAGAGATCCCAATTTAGCATCAGTTGAGATATTTTGATCCATGTGTCTTCACCAAGGACTACTTTGTCATTTAAAACAAATTACTTGAGTGTTACACAGAAATGAAAGATTTGGTAAGGACTTAAACACCACATGATACTTCCTTTCCTGAGGAGTTAATTTATGTAAGAATCAGTCAAGGTTTTGGACACATATGACAAAGCAATGTGATTGGTGATATGACAAAAGAGTATGTTGGAATTTCAGGTGAAAATAATAGAATTCAGTCTTGAAGCTTTTGTAACAGGAAGAGGAAAGAAGGTGAGATTGTTCCATGAACAGGAAAATGAAAGAGAAAAATTGAGTCTCAATGACCTGCCAATACCTGGATACCAGCAACGTGTGAGGGAAAAGTGAGAGACAGGCACATAGGATTCAACCCAGGTAGGACTACGGTAGCTGTGTGTGCTAAATCTTAAATTGAGACATATGGTCAAATAGTAGGTGTTTTCTAATTTGTGAATTTATTTACTAGAAAATTCTGAGAAAGCACGGATTTTAAGCCACATTTATTTAAAAATTTAACAAATTGTTTTTACTGAAGGAATAAAATCATTATGATATTGTACTATTGGACCTGTGGGTCATCATCAATGTAGCTCAAACCAACTGACTTTAGCCAAATACAAACTGTGAAGACATTTTGAAGTTAGAACACAAAATGAGAGTTCACATTGCACATTTTACAATTTTAACATGCACATTGAGACTTTCCCACAACAAAACTCATATTTTTTATAGTTAAAATGCACTAGTTAAAGAGAGAGAGAGAGAGAGAGAGAGAGAGAGAGAGAGAGAGAGAGACTGACTGACTTTTCTACTAGCATCCTCTGAAAATCACCAATTCACAACTGGCATTAGAAGACATACAGAGGAGAGACTATAAGTAATTTTAAGAAATTCCTATATGGGGAGTTGAAATTAACCAACAGGAGAATGAGTGAAAGAAGTATTGGAAATGCCTAATTAAACTTATTTTGCATAAGACAGTATTCTAAACCTTTAGAAAATGCTATACCACATCCTAAGAGAGGATCATTTCTTTTGAAGAAACATTTCTTCTTGCTAAGGATTGCTTTAGCTATTCTGGGTCTCTTATTTTTCCAGATGAATTTCACGATTGCTTTTTCTATTTCTATGAGGAATGCCATTGAGATTTTGATCGGAATTGCATTAAATCTATATAGTGCCTTTGGTAGTATGGTCATTTAGATAATATTAATTCTGCCTATCCAAGAATAAGGTAGATCTTTCCATCTTCTAAGGTCTTCTTTGATGTTTTTCTTTAGAGTTCTGTAGCTTTAATTGTATAGATCTTTCACCTCTTTCATTAAGTTAATTCCCAATTTTTGTTTTCTTTGAGGCTATTATAAATGGGGTAGTTTTCCTCATTTCCTTCTCAGAGGATTTGTCACTGATATACAGAAATGCCTTTGATTTATGGGTGTTGATTTTATATCCTGCTAACTGTGGAACCAACCTACATCTAATATTCTATTGTGTATATATGCCTATAAATGTGGCATATATACACAATAGAATATTACCCAGCAATAAAAGAAAATAAAATCATGGCATTTGCAGGTAAATGGATGGAGTTGGAGAAGATTGTGCTAAGTGAAGTTAGCCAATCCCCCAAAAACAAATGCTGAATTTTTTCTCTAATATAAGGAATCTGACTCATAGTGGGGTAGGGAGGGGGAGCATGGGTGGAATAGATGAACTCTAGATAGGGCAGAGGAGTGAGAGGGAAAGGGAGGGGGCAGAGGTTAGCAAGGATGGTGGAATGTGATGGACATCATTACCAAAGTACATGTATGAAGACATGAATTGGTGTGAACATACTTTATATACAAACAGAGATATGAAAAATTGTGCTCTATATGTGTAGTAAGAATTGTAATGCTTTCCAATGTCATGTAGTTAAAAAATAAAATCAATTTAAAAAAAGAAACACCTCTTGAACTCAATCAGTGAATATGCTGATGTGGATTATGCATGGTTCTGAGCTCCATGGGTCTTCTATCAGGAAGAACAGTTATTATTGTCCTTCCACCTTACAGAGGCAGAGTTCCAAGAAATAGTTGACTGAGAAGCATGAATTTTTTCTTATTTATTGCATTTCTTTTCATAAAAAGTTAATCCCTGTTTATTTATCCTACAGAAAAAAATTATAAAGAAGAAAATAGAGTATAGAAGTCACCATAATCCCATAACCCAGAGATATTATTAGTGTTTTGTTTCCCCTTCAATTTAATAAAGAATTTCCAAACTAAGAGTGAAATCTTTATTCCTTTGCCTGTGAAATCCACTTACATGACTAGATAGGAACTGAAATAAGAAACTTCTTATAAAATATACTTTTCTTTATTGAGTATTTGAAGCCAACATACATAAACAACAGGGCCCTTTCCTACCAATATTTCTCCACTATCCTACATTCTGTAAGATCTAATTATTTTTATAGATAGGGAAAGAGGAAGACTTAGCCTGGGAAGAAAAACCTGAAGGAAAACTGAAGGATGGAATGGATGGCATTGATACTGTTGCCTCATGACAAAATCCAATGCACCTAAGCCAGAGCAAATCATGACTCTTGGACCAAGCAGAGATATTTGAAGTCAACTGAAGAAGAGTCTTGCTGGCTGCAGGCAGTTGCTAGAGAACCCAGCAATGTACCTGTGGTGGCAGGGAGTCATGAGTAAATCTGGAGGTAGCAGCCTGGGTGTGGATGTTCCTATGCTCACAGGCAGTGGCAGCTGTGGGCACTGCCAAGTGGCTTTGCAAGAAGCACATGTGGACAAATTGGATCCCTAGTCCAGAAGTGGACTAGGGTGAATGCACATGGAAACAGTAGCTGATCAGCTGAATTATGTTTCATTTGAGAAATGCTTTGAATCTGAGCCACTCTTTTTATAAGCAAGATAGATATAAACATGGTTTCATTCTTGTTTTGTACATGATATTTGAAAAAATAAAATAATGTATCTTTGTTACTACCCTTGGTTCTGTAAATATTGATTTTTAGTATACTTTCTAGGTGATTCACCAACCATGAATACCTAATTAATGGTAGACAATGACCTACATGACACTTCTGGAGCCCATATATTTAGAGATGCATGGCTGAATTGTAAAATCTCCTAGCTGAGATGTTATAGCCAGTAAGATGTTTATCAAAATTATGTAAAAACCATGGCATTCATATTTTTTATGCAACTTGTCATTCATTTTTATTTGGACCTAATGTAAAAGCTTCACTGTGTTCCAGGTATGTGGAGAGTAGAATGCTTTTCCCTTTTTACCATGCCAGTGAGGCAGGACAGAAAAACTACCCAAGGCATGTGTATTCTGCTGCAAAGCCAGGTAGAAAGAGAACCTACTGCAAGATCCATTCTCCTTCCCATCCCTGAGCTCAGAAGAGTCTCATTCTAGTTAATGAATGGAGTTGGGCTGGGAAACATTTCTCTTTCAAAATAAAAAATAAAAAAAAAACAGCCATAGCAACTTACAGGGTTTTTTGTTTTGTTTTGTTTTGTCTCTGACATATACCTTCTCTGATGAACACAGAGACAACCACATGCTTAAAAATGGGAAAGGGGGGAAAATGCAGACAAAAATATCATTTAAATCAATATCTCAAAATATGTTCTGGTTACAATTTGGGGCCAGTGGAATTATTGTTGTGCCAGGTTACTCAGCAATTCCTAATGTTGTATCTTGGAGCATGATCGATGCCAAGGCAAGGGTTAGAGAGAATGTGCTACTGAACCTTCCCACACTCTCAATCTGGACCTCCTGGAGGAAGATAGGAGGATGTAGCTCCTGGCCTCACTAGGATGATGGTACAAAGGGTATAAGTTTCATAATCAGAAAACCCTGCTTTCAAAATATATTCTTCTCACTAGTTATATGATTTTGGATAAATTATTCATGATTGTCACACATTTGGAAGACAATTTCTTTGAAAAAAGAAACTGAATTGTTTTTTTTTTTTTTTAATGTCCTCAGAAGTACGCACAATGATGGTTCACACTTGGCATACAACATACCTAGAATGAATTTGCTGCATGTATTTTACATTTCATAACTTTAGTTTTCTTATTGATATGAAATGATAATATCAGATGCTGCTGGGGAGATGCAGTGAAGATCCATATGTGAGATGGACAAATCATGAAAGAGCAGGCATTCAGTAGATGATTGCTTCTTTTCTCCCTCCCTTACCCACCTCCCCCTGTTCCTTGTTTTCCCCGTGTCACTACTAGCTAATGGCAATGTATTATGGAGTATTTTTGCACAATAGACATAGTTCTCCTCTTCTGATGCATACACAAATTAATCATGACCATTATCAATAATAATAGCATAAATAGCAACTGAGTGTTTAATCTGATAGACCTTAGACAGCTGGCTTTGTCAACAGCTCTGGAACATGACCCCCCCACGCATCTCCATCAGCTTTTTACTTCACTGCCACTTATCTGGGTAAATGAACTGACTCTCTTTCTCTTTGAAGCAAGATAATTCTTCCCTTTAATGAAACTATTTTCCCACTAGTGTTTTTAATCTGTCATCCATCTATACTCAATCCGTTAATTTTTTTGCAGACCAAATTTTTTTTCTTTTTGTAGATTTTTCAGTTTTGAAAAACCCTCCCAAAGAATGATAAGTTGTAAATATGGTTATATTTACCATAACACTAAATTCCTTAAAGAATGAAACACTGAGTAATGTCCATTTCTACAACTTAAAGCAGAGTTTTATTTTCACTTTATTTAAAAGTCTTTAATTGACAAAATAACTGTAGATATTTACAGGGTACAATGTGATATTTTGACGCATGTGACAATGTGTATTGATCAAATCAGAATAATTAGCACATACATTACCTCCAACTTATATTGTTTGTGTGTGTGTGTGTGTTGGGAACTCTCAAATCCTGTATTTGGAAATATATAATAAATTATTGTCAACAATACTCATCATCTGTGCTATAGAAATTAATCTTCCTGCTTTAATACACATCAACCAACCCTTCTCTATGCCCCGTGCAGAGCAATGTTTAAAACAAAAACCATTTGCCCCCAGATAAATCCTAAATACATTGTTCAAAGTCAAATTATTAATATAACTCAAAATCATATTTAGTTAATATATATTCAATCAATACAAGTATGATTTTTCTGTGCAAGATAAAAATATTTGGAATTTGGAATTATTAATCATAAGAGATTTACAGTTTTATATCAGACTGAAAAATGCATCTATTTCTGTATTTTGTGTGTTCAAAGTTTGGAAAGGTGCTGATTTTCACCGACAAGTAATTTTAAATGGTACTAGTTATATCATTGTGCTCATTTTGCAGTAAATCCAAATGCTTATAAAGGTGGAGAATCAAATCTAAGAGCTGCATTCAAATCAATTAATCTTGGTTACATAGAATCACATATTGGCAGCTTTTAATGCCTTTTGAAGAAATGTTTACTATAGTTTCATAAAAAATGAATAGAATTGGAACCCACTGTTTAAAATTATTTTCTTAACAACATCTTTGGAGACAAGTGATACCTAGAGTCACTACAAAACTCATTGTCTAAAATATTTAGTGTTATTTGCTTCAAGTTATTAAATCAAAATCTACTTTTTGGAAAATGGTCAATTTCAACTGTGTTTGACAGGTATTGTCATGCCCATAAATCTAATCATGCAGTTGTAATAATATAAAAAATGATCTCACAATTATTTCATAATTATATTCTCAATTTATCTGCATAAAAACACAGCAAAGTAGATATTGCTGTTAATCCCAGTCTATGTTTAAACAGAGGTATATTAAATTGTTCCAAATTAACAATTGGTTTCGAGCTAGTTTTTTTCAACTATGGGGTCTAGGGGCTCTAAACTCACAATCACTGTCTGCAGGATACCAAATGGCCGGGCTCACATAGCCAGTGTAAGACAGGAGCCCGTGTTTGCTGGACATGGTCTATGATGTCCTGTTTAGCCTTTGTTCTTTAAGAACAAACATTTAGCATTTACAAATTTATGAATATGGAGAACATTTTATTCTTGATAATATTTCTGTTGGAGAATGTAGTATTTTTTTTTTCAAGGAATGTCTTGAAAATCTCAAAAAAATAAAAGCAGAACTCTTCTCAGTGTCCCACTGGGCTGGCTCTGAGTTTTCAGAGAATTAAAGCAACTCTATCATTGAGGGAAAATGAGGAGTTGGGTAAATATGGACCTTAAGAGCAGAGGTCTCTAAGCAGCTAACTACTTATGTGTGCCTGTTTTCATCTTTCCTGCCTCAAGTGCTTTTTGAACAAAATGTAAGATGATCTGAGTAATCTTTTTTTTTTTAGTTGTAGATATGCACAATATCTTTATTTTATATTTTTGTGGTGCTGATGATTGAACCCAGTGCCTCACACATGCAAGGCAGGTGCTCTACTACTGAGCTACAGCCCCAGCCCCTAGTAATCTTTATTTTTGAACTTTAGAACATACTAAGGTGATTTAGGGAACTTAGGAAAGTTTCATAAAGTAGAGGTCAAGAGTTGAACCCAGTTCCAGATACTCAGGAGGCAGGAATACTATAAGTTTGAGTCCAGCCTGGGCATACTAGGCAAGACCCTGTCTCGAAATTGAAAACAAAGGGTTGGGGATATGCTCTTTGGTTCAATCCCCAGTCCTGAGGGAAAAATAAAAAGGAGTTGAATCTAGGCAGATGGATTTCACAACTTGCTATCTTTGCTACTTTGTTTGTCTTCCATGATGATAAGTATAGTATTCTAAGAATAGCTGATTCTTAAAAATAATCAAAATAATCAAATATTAAGACTATTCCATGCACTGGTGATATCCATGCAGAGGCTGAGAGGTCATCAGTTGCAATGATGTAGGAGATTCCTTTACTGGTCAGAGAGTCGGGTTAGATGGTATTTTGATAATCATTCTAATGCAGTGTTTTAATACTGGGATATTGTTATAGTTTCTTCTAAGTTGATTTTCAAATCTCTTTAAAGAGAGTGGCTATAAAATCCAGCCCTGCCATAACAGTGCTCCAGCAGAGGTGGATGTGGTGTTTACAGCATCCCCTTCAAGATGCTTCCTTATCCCAGCAGATGACCTAATGCCTAAGTTTTGGACCTGTGACCTGGTGTCTTTCTTACAAAAGTCTTGTTTACACTGGAAAATACCCTGTGGCTCTTGCCTGTTTTGTGTCCAGTTTCTTTGATGACCTCTACTCTTTTTAGGAGAACCCTGACTAGCAGGAGAATGAGGTTGAGGGTATCAATTTGGTGATACACTGAGGAGGCAACATACCAAAACACAAGAAGTAAGAGAGGCAGTGTATTACTGACGGATCCCAAAGAGGAGAGGGCAGCACATCTTGTAGGGCCAGCAGGAAGTAGGAGGCTGTCCAGAACACACTTGTTCAACCAGAGGATGGGGAGCAAGAGAGAGACCCAGGGATCTGTGAGCTGAAGCCTTTGAAAGGTGTTACCCAAGGTCTCCCAGGGGTAGTTCTGACTGGTGGGTTTATAGCATGTAAGCATGAGTTCTGTGGATTCACACTGTGATGAGCAGTGGTCACTGTGGCATAAGTGCACAGGTCTTGCGGGGAGTGAGGGTCTGTGGGGTATGTCAAATGGGTTGTGTCAAGCCATTCCATGCAGATGGGGTCAGAGGTGGTTGCCTAAGGTAGAAATCTGTACCCATCACTGAAGATACAGGACAAAGTGAAGGACTAGAAATTATATCAAGGGTGACTAAACCCTCCATCTTGTATGAGAAATTCCATTTATGTTCAAAATGTATGTTGCAGTAATATAAAATTATATGAATTCATTACATTATGATATTAAGAACTAAATTCAATAGGCTACAATGAGTCCATGGGCCTCTAAAGTAGTGTGTAAAATGTGTGTATATATATAACTGTGATTTTTCTAGGAAGAAAATCAGTGTTTACTATATCCAAATCCCTAAAAGATTAAGAACCACCTTATGTGAATGAACTAGTTGATTATAAACATATCAAGTTCAAAAGATATTCTATTTTGGTTTAAATTAGTAGCAATGATAATACCTGAGAAAAGTTATAAATTAAATGGATTAAGATCTTTTGTTCTCCTCCTCCAGCTTTATTGGACTAGTTTAAAATTACATTTCCTATTTTCTAAGACTTCAGTTGCTTTTTCTATCTAACTTTTAAAAACTAATCACAGCAAATGAAACCCAGTTGTCTAAGTGATACAGTATACAAAAGTAACACCTTGATTTCTGTGAAAATGCATTTCTCTGCAATTCCTGAATAGCTCCAAATTATGCTAACTCTGAGCATCAATGTTTACTCTGAGTTTTAGACTAAGTCTTTGAAAAAATGTGTTCTAAACCTTTTCTATCACCATCTGTATTTCCAGCATCAACGCTGTGATGAAGTTGTTCCTGTTTAGGCTTTTTTCTTGATTTCTTTCACACAGTCATTAATACACATTTGTCTTTTTATTTTGTTTACTCCGCACTCAACTGTATGTTCGATGAGGGCTTGATACAGATGTTACTTGATGTTATTTAATAGCTACTGAGGTCAGGCAATCTAAGGCCATCATTATGCTAAAATTAAATTTACTTATGGAAATTCATAGACACATCCAGAATTGGTTTTACCTCCTACACGGGAACATACTCAAGAAACCCAAAACAGGCTTACGGGTTTACTCAACTCTTCCCATTCACCAGTGGTGTGGAAAGCAGGTTCTGTAACACAGCAGTATACATAACACCTCTACCAAAGGAAACATAAACTTTTTTTTTTTTTTTTTTGGTAGCTAAATGCTGAAAGTCAGTTTTTCTTCCCCACCCCTTTCTTCCTTTCACACGGCAAGTAAAGCTCACTGGCAGGGAGTAACCTCTATCTGCCAAGCTTTGACCAGTGAAGAGGATTCAGAGAAAACAATACAACCATTAATCAGAATAAGGAAAGGTGACAAAGGAAAATAATCATGCTGTAGCCTCAAGTATAACAAGTGTATAAATCATATTTGTATTCTATGACTTGTACATGTTCATAGTAGCTTTAGTTTTGATATCCAAATACTGAAAGCAATCTAATGTCCATCAATAGGTGAAAATATAAACCAATTTTGGTATTTTCATAAAGTAAAATACCACTCATTAGTAAAAAAAAAATACAATATTTAACACAATCAATACGGTTGATAAATTTTAAGGTAATAATACTGAGTTTTAAAAGGTACAAAAAATATAAATTGTATGACTTCATTTACACAAAACTAAAAACAAACAAACAAAACAAAACAAAAGAAACTAATCTTTAGTCACAGAAAGAAGATTAGTGGTTACCTGAGGAAGGGGAGGTGGGAAGAACAGGAGGGAGGGAGGAATTACTAAGGGGCATGAATTACTAAGGGGCATTTTAGGGTGATGTCTGTGTTTTCTTGATTGTAGTGGTTTCACTAAGATACATAAATTTGTCACATTGGACACCTGAAACTTGTTGGGTTTTTTTGTCCATTATTTCTCAATAAAAACATATAGAGAGTAGGTTAAGAAATAGGAAGATGAATCATGTTAGTGTTGAAAATGAATGGGGTTGGAAAAATAATGACATGGGTTTTAGTCCTAGCTATTTAGCATCAAGGTGCATTACGCATGGGGAAAGGATTGTAATCATTCGGTACAACTCATAGGGTTGGCATTGCAAAAAAAAAAAAGGAAGAAAGAAAGAAAGAAGGAAGGAAGGAAGGAAGGAAGGAAGGAAGGAAGGAAGGAAGGAAGGAAGGAAGGAAGGAAGGAAAGAAAGAAATACAAGAAAAAAGCACTGTGAATCATAACCCATTACAAAACAAAGCACACCAGATACAAATAGGTAGTTGATAGATAATGATAATTATAGGTAGTTAGATACAGATTTTTTTGTTACTGTACTGACATTAAAGATCTTAATCCAGCAGGCAAAGACCCTAAAAATAAACAGCTGCTACCTTGCCAGTTGCCTTCTCTGGGACGGCTACCGAGTCTCCGCTGCTCAGATGCTCAAATTTTAACTGCAGCCATGAGTAGTGAGTTAATTCCTTCTTTGCAAATACCTAGGACCAGAAAGATTGGATCATACAGTAGGTATATAATCAGTCCTTGTAATTGTAGCCATTCTGATAGGTAGTATCTCATTGTGGTTGATTTCTCTAATGAATAATAAAGTTAAACATATTTCTGTGTACATTTTTGCCATTACTATATCGTTTCATTTTTCTGTAAAGTGTTCAAACCTTGCCTGTTTTTTTCTTAGGGTATTTTTTTTTTTTACTATTTATTGAGTTTTAAGGGTATAAATCTAAGTCCTTTATCTGATATATTGCTGGCAAATATTTTCTACCAATATTATGTTTCTCTTTTTTTAATTCTGAGGAAGAGAAGCTTTTAATTTTGACAGTTTCATTTATTCTTTCTTTTACTGATTTTATTGTTGGTGCTATATCTGAGGCATATTTGGTCACAATGATTTTCTTTTATGTTTTATTCTAAAGGTGTTACAGTTTTATGTTTGACATTTAGAATTATCATCTATTTTGAGCAATTTTTTGTATTTGATACAAGTTTCGTATCAAAGTTCTCTTTTCTTATGTATATCCTGAAGTTCCAGCACCCGCGTTGAAAAGGCAATCCTTTCCTCATGGATTTGTTTTGTATCTTTGGTGAAAATTGGTTGTCAATATATGAATGAGTGTATTTCAGAACTTTTTATTCTGTTCCATAGAATAAAAAATATATTTTTTTTCATCTTTTTATCTTTTATCTATTTTTAAAATCTTTTTGCCAATACCACACTGTCTTGATTACTAGAAATATGGAATGTTCTTTTTCAAACTTAATTTAACTAGCCCTTCCTTTTCACTTCATATGAGTTTTAGAATCAGATTGTTAATTTCAACCCCCCAAAAGGTCTTTTGGTATTTCTATTGTGATTATATTAAATCTATAGATTGATCATCTTGTGGAGAACTGACATCCAAATGATATTGAAGTAGCAATGCAATCATTGCATTGGCTGTAGACTCCAGTGTAATGCTGAATAAAATTTCCGAGGCTGGATGTCTTTGTTCCTGATCTTACCAGCTTTTCACCAGTAAGTTCTTTTTGTATTGCTGGTGTGACTTTTCCTAGTTCTTTGCCTGAGGAGAATAGGATTTTCTTAGGGCTTTTATTTTCCGACTATTGGTGTTTATAGATTGTTTGTTTCTCTGGCATCTTCTCTGGATATATGAAGTAAGAAGAGAAGCCAGCGAGGGCTGGTGATGTGCCTCTGTGGCAGAGTCCTAATTTAGTATGTACAAGACTCTGGTGCACAGTAGAGCAGTGTGGGTGTTATTCCTTTTGGCTTCAAGTTTCCCAAATACCTTCTTTCTACCTTTCAAAATCTTTAGGAATATTATATAAAATTTTCTTTACTGAACATTCCTTTGCTTTTTCTTTGTGAAAATCCATTTTCATTTAGTGTCATTTTTCTCCTTTCTTAAGGATTTCCTTTAGCATTTCTTGTAATGTGGGCCTGCTAGGGACAAATTCCTTTGGCTTTCCAAATCAAAAAAGTCTTTATTTTTCACTCCATTTTTGAAAAACATTTTTGATGACTGTAGAAACCCTATGTGAAAATGTTTATTTTCATTCCTTTAGTATGTTGCTCCAGTGTCTTGTCATTATATTTTAAAGAGGAAATCTGTGATGATCTGGATTTTATTCTTTTGTATATGACAAGTCTTGTTTTTTTCAATCTTTGACTTATTTTCAGATTTTTATCTTTATGACTATTTTTGTGTAATTTGGTTATGATATCCCTTGGGGCAGTGTTTCTGTCTTGTGTTCTTGGGAGTTATTGAACATATAGTCTGTTTGCATCAAATATAGGAGAGATTGGCCATTGCATCTTTGAATATTTTTCCCTCCTTTCCCTTCAAAGGTTAACAATTACATAATGTTATGCTCATAAAAATTTTCTAACACTTTGATATGCTCCTTCTCTTTGTTCATTTTTTGATGTTTAAGTTCTCAATAATTTCTACTTGTTACTTCAAGTTCATTAATCCTTTGCTCTGAAAACAAAAATCATCTGTTATTATTCCCATTCAGTGTATTTTTTCTTTAATTTTAGACATGTAGTTTTCATCCCTAGGAGCTTACTTGGTAATTTTTATATTTTCCATACTACTTAACTCTTGAACATTTGGGATATATTTATTTGGAGTTATTTAATGGCCTTGTTTACTACTTTTAAATCTGTACCAGTTCTCAGCTATTTGGATTGATTGGTTAATCTCTTCTTCATGATTTGTATTTTCCTTATTTGAATATCTACCACTTTTAATTGGTCCCTAATACTGTGAATTTTGTCTTGTTGAGTACTGAATATTTTTATATTGCTATAAATATTCTTGAGTTTTACTCTAGATGCATTTAAGTCACTTGGAAATAATTGACTCTCCTTGGTCTTGCCTCTAAAATATTTTAGGTGGGCTCAGAACATTGATGTGCTTAGCACTAATTATGTGTATTACTGAGGCAACACACTTCTGTTGCTCTACCCAATCCCTCATGAGTTAGAAGATTTCCCAGTCTTGTTAGTGGGACAGGCATAATTTCTGTGCTCATGCTCATGCTCAGTGCTCTCACTTATAATCCTTTTGGGTCATCCTTTCCCCCCCCCCCTCTGTGGTCTTGGGTGGTTTTCTAACATTCATGAGTCTGTTAAGTCTTTGCTTGATGCTCAAAGGGAACCTGAGGGGACCTCTCAAGTTCTTTTTTTTTTTTTTTTTAAACAGTTTTCTTTTTTTATTTCATAAAGTGTTACTCAAAATATCTTCAGTCTTGAAAGAAACATCAGGACAGTATGGGGACCCAGCATTTTCATTAAAGTATTTATGGCATTTATCCCAAATGAATGTGGACTTTAAGCAGAAATATCAGCAATTTCACAGGTATAACAAATTAACGTGGGAAACTAGGCAACTTTTCAAATATTACTTCCATGTTCAAGCCAAACTGTCTTCACTTGAAAACATTTAGAATTAGTTTGGCTGATTAAAAATGAGACTTATTGTCATCAGGTTAAAACTTCCAGCAGTAGTTTCAAAAAAACTAATATCAAATCACTCTTTTCCTTATTTACTTTTTTTAAAATTTTTTTATTGTTGGTTGTTCAAAACATTACATATTTCTTGAAATATCATATTTCACACTTTGATTCAAGTGGGTTATGAACTCCCATTTTTACCCCATATACAGATTGCAGAATCACATCAGTTACACATCCATTGATTTACATATTGCCATACTAGTGTCTGTTGTGTTCTGCTGCCTTTCCTATCCTCTACTATCCCCCCTCCCCTCCCCTCCCCTCCCCTCTTCTCTCTCTACCCCCTCTACTGTCATTCATTTCTCCCCCTTGTATTATTTTTCCCTTTCCCCTCACTTCCTCTTGTATGTACTTTTGTTTTTTCTGCTTTCTTCTACCAATTTCAACTTCCTTGTTGTTTCTAGCTTCTCAGATCCATCTCAACTCTCAGAATCCACTAAACTCTGCCCAGGTTCCCCCTTTCTCTGTTGCATCCTAGAAATTATCTCAAGGTGGTCAGCTGTGGGGCTCACTTCATTTGATCCCAGGCTCTGTGCTTCACTGCCTGACGTTCAATATTTGATATCATTGTTCCATATATTTTGTCAAGTGTTTGGTTATTAAATAGGAACTATGTTTACTCCCTATTATGTAACAGTCCCTATTAATCTTAAACCAAAAATAGAATGCTTTAGCCATTTGTTTTCATCTTTGTCAAATCAGAAGATCTTTAAACAATTAGAAAAGTACCCTCCTTCGTTCTACCCTTTGCTGATTTCTATATTCACATAACTTTCTGCCTATAGGCTTCTCTTGTCTTGGAACGAGAACAACTGCATCTTCTCTAATGTGCAACCCCACTGTGTAATACAATTTCCAACAGATAATATTTACTCCATAAATGTTTGATTGAGTAAATGAATAAAATAACAATTATATAAAATGCCAGACAAAATGAGAGGAGATACGTAAAAGATGTTTATGTAACACATACTTGTTTTAAAATTTGTTTTATAAAGTTAAATTTAAATAAAAGTGAAAAGAGGAATTCATAAAGGGAATATAAGTCTTGCACAAGTTGTTAAGTTCTTGCTTAGAGATGATGAGGGAAACTGGGCCTGACACAAACAGAGCATATTGTAGACCAAAGTTCTGAGGATTATCTCCTGGATGTTCCACATTCTAAGGGGTGGAGGTGTGCTGTACATATTCTTCAAGTCCATCCTTTGTTCCATTTCTGCCTTAGTTCATTTTCTCTTTCCCTTTCCTTCCTAGGCTCTCTCCCTTTCATGTCTGTTATTACATGTACTGTATTTATAGAATCTAAAGTTCATTAGCCAAATAATTGTGTTGATGGAGTTTGGTGGGGACTGTATAGATTTAGTGTGAATCTAACAAGAGCAGAGGTGCTGTCTATAATTGCAAAATTAAACAAGCTTATTTGATTTCTAAAGTCTCTTTTAGCTCTGCACCTGTCTTTACCAGGAAGATCCCAGGGGAAATGGCCAATCCAGTGGATCACATGGAGGGTATTCTGTCTCATTCACTACTTACCGCTTATGGCAGCATAATTTCTATTCTCTCTTAACATGGTATTCCTCCAAAAGATTATTGAATTAAAGTTGTTTCTTGTTTAGAAGCAATTCACATTTTAAATGCTGTATTTGTTACTTTTTAAATGTTAATTTTCCATGACTACAAACTTAGGCCTTATTGAAAAATAAATAAAGCTTAGGGGCAAAATCATATTACAAAAATAATAATTGTACATATGAAGCTTTGTGGTCTATGGTTTATTTCTCTCAATTAATATAGTAGCATTCCCAGAAAACAAAATAAAACAAGCCACAAAAATCACTGCCTTTTTGAAGTTAATTCTTCTGTGAAAACCACAATGGGTCAGGACACCCTTGTGTATTTTTATACCTGCCCATCTTGATAGAAGTCTAATATTTTCCCTTGCCTTAATTCTGTAAACATTCTAACTTTAGTGAGTGCTTATTTTTGATCCAATCAAGTCCGTGGCACACCTGTTTTTGTGGATGAAAAGACAGTGAGTCATTTGGGAGGAGGGCAGTCACATTAACTCTTGGAAGACATTGAGGTGGATTTATGATATTGAGTTTTTGAGGACGTAACATGATGCCCTCACGACCAAAAAGAACTCAAGGACCTCCTGAAAGAGGTCATCTCATTCTCACTAAGGGAGTGCAGAGTTATTGCCATGTTCATCTCTAGGGTCAGTACTGTAAAGTTTAGGAAAGTAGTTGCAACAAGCTGTAAGAAATGCCATCCAGAATGTTCATCCTCAGGCTTTTCCAAGGTATCTGCACAACAGCCCCATTGAGCATGTTTGTACCTGTTCTGCCTCATTTTAAAAATGCGCATTTTTTTCTGATGTAGCTGCAGTGTTTTAGGAGTACAATTCGGGGGAATAACAAAGCCAGTATTGCTCCATTGAATTGTGGTCTTCGATTTTTCAGTGGAAGCAAGACTTTTCTTTTTGTCACTGAGTTCTTTCTCCAGCTGTGCTCTGAAAAGGGAGAAAAGCATAAAAATGAATGATAAAAGCCAGCCCTCTGATGGACCAGGGCAAAGAGAACACAGTGTCAGGATGGCATTTCATAATGATAAGGAAAAAGCAATTTGCTCATCTAGGTGAGTGCTTTATCCTCTGGGCATGTGTAACCTGAAGAAGGTAAATTACTTTTTCCTGGTACCACTTGGTATCCAAGAGGAGGTAATTTACCTCATAATGTCAAGACACCCTGCTGCTATGAAAGTAGTTATATCCCTGGTTTGCTACAAGGAGAGTACTTGGCTCACAGTCAAGCTGATCCCTTTGTAAATCATCCAATCCAAGGCTGAGATGTTTTAGAACATACTAGCAAGTGTACAAATGAATAGGTGCTTTTTTTTTTTTAAAGGGGGTGGCTGGGAGTATAGTTTTTAGTTCCTCCATTGATTATGATTTAACTGTACTGTTCCCATAGAAACAGAGTTGGGTTTTTTAAAATTCTAAAATGCTGAAAAGGAAACTTCTCATAGAACTACAGGACTATAATTCAGTCTTACATATGCCTCATGTCTGGATTCTGAGGGAATGACTTCCTCTGCTTTATTTCAAGTCTCATATATGGAAAGGGGGTTTTGTTCAGTTGGGGATTCTGTAGAGAAACTGCTTTTTAAGGAAGTTTTCCAATTCATTATAAATTAGCTGTAATGATAGACCATTATAAATAGAATGGCTTTATTTGAACTTCTTTATGACAAGAAAAATTATCACTGGGCCGGAAATACGTTATTTTTGCCACATTTTGAGAGAGAACTTTAGGGAGAGTAACTTCCTATGTGTAAATATTCATGTTTAGGCATCTTTAAACAGATGATCACACTGAAGAAAACCACTTACCTGAGTATCTAAAACTCAGCCTTGGCACATCTGTCTTTCATAAACTGATAAGACTACATTGTCATTCCCCCACCCCATGGTATCTACAAAACTCAAAGGAAATACAATTATATATGAGGTGGAAAGTGGTCATAACAATGTTAATTTTTTGATTCATTCACTCAGTATTTATTGGGAACCCAACACAAAGCATGTATTGCACTAGATGCTGGGGTTAGAACACAAAAAACACAAATACAATCCTAATGCTTGCAAGCATCCTGGGGCTTTTAGCCTGGCTAGTACATGGGCTTTAAGCAGAAAATCATACAAGTAATTAGAATTGTGTTAAATCCTATAAAAAATAGGTAGAAATGCTACATGAATATGTACAGGAAGAATAATTTATTCGGGAGAATGGGGTGTCAAGGAAAATTTTTCTTTTTGAATTGGGAGCCAAATATTGAGCAGAGATTATAAGGATGAGACAGGAGATGAAAATTCCTGGTAGAGAAATGAACTTGGGTAGGGGTACTACCTTGATACTAATTTGAGTAGAGTTTCAAGTGGTTCGGGATTTAGAAAGGAATCGATGTGGCATAAAAAAATCAAGGATAAGCTTCATTTATTTGTTTGTTTATTAAACATATACATGGCATTTACTCTGTGGTAGGAACAACTGTAAAGACTTTGCAAATATTAATTCAGTGAATCTTTATAACGATCCTATCCTACAGACTATGTACTATTGTTATCTTCATCTTAGAGCTGTAGGAACTAAAGGACAAAGAGTTTTTATAGTGAGAGCAGGAAACATATAAAGGGACTGAAAAGCCAGGTAAAACATTTAAAAGTTTGTCAGAAAA
Source organism: Marmota flaviventris (assembly GCF_047511675.1). Lineage (NCBI taxonomy): Eukaryota > Metazoa > Chordata > Mammalia > Rodentia > Sciuridae > Marmota > Marmota flaviventris. The sequence continues at coordinate 87,528,776 of NC_092506.1, forward strand.
AGTCATAAAAATTTATAAAAATGGTTTTAAACTGTCAATGCCTCTATCAGACTTATAATTTAGCTAGATATCTCTGATCAATGTCTGAAGAAGGAGACTTGTAGATAGGAGGTTTTAGCAAGAATGGATGAGAAAATCAGGTCAGAGGCTGTGGTACTTCTAGGACAGCGATGATGTCACTAGGCAACACAAAAGATGGAAGTATTCCAGAAACGTTTCAGGGACCTGGAGATGTCATATAAGTGATCTCAGGAAGGGAAGAAAAGGTCAGGGATGATTTTTAAGTTGGAGCCATTTACTGGATTAGGGAGCACAGGCAAAGAACCATGAAGTGGACAGAGAAGAACCACAAAAAATATTTCAATCGTAATACAATTTGATGTTTCTAGGATGTGTTAGTATAGAGATGTTGAGTAAATATTTGGGTTTGGGAGAATGAAATTCAGAAGCAAGTTCTTGGGAAAACATGTAAGTTTCAGAAGCTACTCAACATTTATTTATTAAATATTTAACTTGCTTGTTTTCTCTTTAGACTCCAATGAAGATACAAAAAGAATATGAGATAATATTTTAAAATTACTAATATAATAATTTGCTCCACAAAAATATATTTTTGAGACCAAGAAGAGACTTCACACAAGTAACAGCATTGGAGATATTCATGACATCTCCATATAATTGTTCTGGGGAAAATCTGTAGGATGAAATGAGGCAGGAGAGAAGCTAGATGACAACCAATAGATTCCTATTTGTGGAGGTTTTGTTGTTGTTGTTGTTGTTTTGTGTGTGTGTGTGTGTGTGTGTGTGTGTTTTGTTTGTGATGGGGTCTCCCTAAGTTGCCAAGGCTGTCCTCAAACTCCAAATCCTGCTTGCCTTAGTCACCCGAGTAGCCACACCTGGCTTAATTTGTGATCTTTTAATAACCACATTTGTATTGTATTAGAAGTTTATATCTGGAGTTTCCAAATACTTTAACAAAATTAAGATATCTCTCCTTTATCCTCATATAGAATCTTTGAGAACCTCAATCTCTAACATACTTTACTAAACTCCATACTAAGAGTGTCCTCATAAATATCAAGATCCAAAGGAGTGATGAGCTATTCAACTTTACACACTTTATGCATTTCTAATTGGGAAGCATGGTTTGCTGGGTCAGATCCATACTGAAGAGGAGTGTAGGTCTTTTTTACTTATCATGTCAAGCTAGAGTGAAGCATCAAGTGGATGGATACCTCAAAAAAATGATTCCACCTAAATCTGCTGTGTGATAAGTTGTTCCCTTGCAATTTAAGGAATCTAATAGAATTTTCAGAAAAAAAAAAAGTTTTGGAAATACAATCACTTGCTTTGTAACCTTCTCTCCAGATTATTGCTTCCTGCTTTTCTGTATCATCCAATAATTTTGGCTTTTCCTAAAATCTACCTCAATTTTTTTTTAAATTTTCTCTTCTTGGCTCATTAATGGGTGTTATAATATTTTCTTGGCATTTAAACTAAATAAATCTGTAGAAAAAATAAGTGTGTGTATATGTGTATGCATGTAATGTATCTATACGTATCACAAACTCATTTATAAAATAACAATCCATTTTTCTTTTTTATTTGTTTTAATTAGTTACACATGACAGTACAATGACCTTGACATATCATACATTTGAATCAGATGGGATATAATATCTCATTTTTCTGAGTATACAGGTTGCAGAATCACATTGGTCATGTAAATGTATCATTCATGTTAAGTATATGTAATTTTTGTCAATTAAAATAAATCATTTTTTAAAGATGGTAATAGAATAGCTTTGCTTTCATTTAATGAGGGCTTAAGGTTAGGGTTAGAATTAATATTTTAATCAGCCTGGAGTGCCAGGGAAGATTCCCAGGGTTTTGAATGTGTGCTCTGTGTGCTACAGATTTGGTAGGCAGAAGGATACCAGGAAGTCAGTTCCACTTTACTCATTCAGATATCTTCTTGGGCTTCAATTTCCTCAGGAGTTTCAACAAGAGGATCTGCAAAGTTCCTTCTAATTCTAATAGTCTATGATTCCTTTCCTGAGTGAAAATGTAGTTTATCATAAAATTAAAATAAGAAAATCAGCTTTTATGAAGAGTAACTTCTTTGAAGATTTTCCCAGGAAAGGCTGCCAATATGAAGTTGTGAGATAAAATAGATTGTTGGTAAAAGTTGTCAGATTTTTTTTGATAACAAAGCACAGAGTCCGAAAGAAATTATTAACATTTTTATGTTATATTACTTTCTCACATTCAAAAATAATAATTGAAGCCAAGATGGTTAAGAATGCATTTCCTTCCCTAGGTTTTTTAGGGAACTTAAAATAAGTTGCCTAAAGGTAAAAAGTAGAACCAGGAACCATACTTTAAGTTCTAGGACTCATAGAAATCAAGGAATAAATTCATCTGGAGAAGGACCAGATGAACAAGGACTTCTGATGGATATCACAGTACTCAACTTCGAAGCACAGTTTACATAATCCCATTGATTTTCTTTTGCTGTTTCTGTATCACTGATTCTAAAAAATATTACTGCCTCTAGAATTTAGAATTTTCAAAGAATTGAAATAAGGAAAAAAAGATCAATTAAGAAGGAAATATCTATTGTAGCCTAAATGGCAGTGATAATAAGAACACAATCTTAATTATGGGTGTAGTTCAGGGATAGAGGACTTTCCTAGAATGGCCAAACCTAGGTTTAATTCCTAACACTGAAAAAAAAAAATTAAAAAGTGAAATAAAGAAAAAAGAATATAACTTATTCCATATAAAAGATGTGAATGAACTATTCTCACAAGACATGCAGACAAATTGAATCAGTGAAAGAAGATGACCTAACAGAAAGATGTCAGGATGTGGTCAAAACGAGCTCTGTGAAAATTGGAAAAAAACATCCACTGAATAGCAAGACTTTGTCCTTGGACAGAAATTTGTTCTAAGACAGGCAGCTTCTTGACATGAATTCAGCATGAAGATGGGAATATTAGTTCATCCAGTACAGGCTCTAGACAGGACAGGTTCCATACAGGACAGTCTTTAGAAAATACAGGCTCTAGACAGAACATGCTATAGAGAAACAGGACAGGCACTAGAGAGGATGTTATAGACTAGACAGGCCCTAGATGTTTAAAGGGCATGTACTCATTATTAAAAAGATTTAAGTACATAAAATTGTAAGAGAGCAAAAATCTTTTATAATGCCACACCAGACATTATTCCTCTAACATTTTGGCATATTACTCTCCAGTGTTGGAAGGATGAGTCTTAGAAGAAGACTAACAATTCTTCTGAGAAGATAAAGGAAAAAAGTTAGGATGGATTTGGAAGTAAGTTCAAGTAGGCCAAGAAGGACTTCTCGTCACCCTGGAAAATAGGAAACAACTATCTGTTATCTCACTGCCATTTTCTAAGTGACACTTAATTGCATTACTAAATTGTAAGATCCTCAAGGGCTAAGGTTGTGCCTTTTCCAACTTTGATCCCCCAAGGATGAGTGGCTGGTACACAATAGGTACTCAATAAATATTTGTTGAATGATTAAAGGCAAGTAAGTGACATTAACACAGAGCCAGTACCAAAGAAGAGAAGGAACTGGACTTTGGTGGAATTTCTAACGAGAGTGCACAAAGATCTGTAAAGTGCTTGGGAATTAGGGGAGGGTAACAGGGAAATAGACCTGAGTTTGCAAATGGCAGTAGGAGAGAATGACGATGACCTCTCCGAGGTGCTTCATTAATCTCCAACAAGGATCTTATAACTAGAAAGAGTAAAACAGTCACATACAAGTGGAAACCAAACAAGAGAATACTTCATTTATTTAAAGGTCTGGGGAAAAGATAAATGTTGACATATTTGAAGAACCACAGACAACAGGAATGCAGAATTTTAGAGATGTGAAAACAGTAGCTTGGAAAAAATGGATTCTAAGCATCGTGGACTAGATGCCAAGTGTGACAATATTCAGCAAAATTCTAGAATGAATGATTAGACAAAGCCAGACTGACTTGGCTGGAAGCTGTCTCCCCTACAAACCAGCTACACAGCTTTTAGTAAGTTATATAACTTGCTTCCGCTTCAGTTCCCTTAGCTGTAAAATTGGAACACTCTTAGGACCTGTCTCATAAGGTCGCTATGATTACATCTTCTAAGGTGTTCAATCCTCTTCCAGCCTGATAGTCAGTGCTTTACAAGATTCAGTATTATTGTTGTTATTACTGTTTTTAAGTATCATTTAGTAAATGATTAGTAAGGAAATGATTATCACTAGAGGAAATCTCCACTAAGTATAAATCGTACCTTACAAACACATTTTCCTGGTTTTTGTTGCTTATTCAGGGGCATTTCATAGGTAGGTTTGAGTAATGGTGAAGTCCTTTAAGGCTCTCCTCATGAGGGTAGTGATGACATCTTCATGTGAGAGATGTGTAACTAGGAGAACATAACACTATTAAAGTGGCAAATGATCTAGTCTATGCTCCACCCCTAAAAGTTATACTGGAAAATATTACAGTCAAGATCTTTTCTTATTTTATAAATAACATCATAATAATGAAATCCTCTCCAAAATTAATTTTTAGAGTTTAAAAGGATATGAAGGAATTCCCAGTCCAAACATTCATAATCTAGCTGAAAATTTGAGGTTAAAAAGTCCAATGAATTGCCCGAATGCACACAGCTAGTGTGTTAACAGCTAAGACATACCTCACATATTTTGGGGTATCAGATGTGTTTGAAGCTACTTTCTAGTAAGAGGAAAGTCAATTATAGATCATATCGTTCCTCCTTTAGGTACTATCCCAAGGCAGCTATATCCTCACACTCAGTAGTGCAAGCCACAGTGCTGTAATCCTGGTCAGCTATGGTGGTGCAAGGGGAGCCTGCCTATTCTTAGTCCCTTTTCCACTTTCCCTCCTGGACTCCAGTGATATTCCCTGAGGGTTGTGCACAATTTTATTGAAGCCACACAGAAGTTTACATTGAGGGGGCAGAATGAGTTGCAAACTTGTGGTTACTTTTTTTTTTAAGTTTAATGTCTTCAGATTATAAAAGTTTCTTTGATTTGAGAGAGACAGACTCTTTCTGTCTCTTGAAGTCCCTGGAGTTACAATTCCCTGACACAGCACTCCAAAGGTACTCTGCATGGATGTGCCCTCATCTGCAGACACTCCCCTGCATGTCTACCGTTTCTCAGCTTCAACCTTTTCCCTGCTGGTCTTCTTTCCCTCACAAGCTTTTCTCAGCAAGCACCATTCTCTTCACACTATGAGCTACTTCTTTCCCTACAGGATTCTAAAAATATTGTGGCTTCAGACACCTGCCACATGTGACTACTTTTGAGGAGAGGGTGGGTTCTGGTCTCAGTGGTTGTGGTTTTAAGAAGGTATGAGGAATTCTGTGCCTAGTGGAGGGGGCACAAAAGAATGAGAAGGCTTCAACCCTGGGCTACAACTATCTTTTTCCTCCATTTTACAAAAATCAGACACATTTTACTGCAATATGGATTATTTCCTTTCTGAAATTCACATCCATGCTCAATGAGAAACTTGTATTTTTCAAGCCAATATAATGTTGACACGCCTTCTTGAGATACAATAACTCTGGTCTTTTAGTGTTGAGTGCCCTGCATTAATTATATTTCTAAATTTTATTTACTTTAACTGCCAATGAATGGCCCCAGGCCCAAACTGCTTTGCTCTAACTTAAATTGAGCTCTGGATAGCAGGAAATGATGAAAAAAAAATTTGGCTCACTCCTACTCCAGCATACTGACTTATTAAAAACTCCAGAAACAGTTATTGAATGCCAATTATGCTCTGGGCACTGTCATTTGTTTCTCCATTCCCAGTGTCGGAGACAGAACTTCTGCCCCAGAGGAGATGACAACATTTCTGTGGTTTATGTTTTTGTTTTTAAATGAAATCCAATGAAGAAGAATGTCAACAAGAGCTGGAAAAGTATGGGAAAGGCTCATAAATCATCTGAGGACTTAGGTGGACTCTATGGGATGTGGGAGTGGAAGCGGTAGGGAAGGTGTTCTAGGTAAAGGGAATAGGCTGGGAGAGATGACTGTGACGAAGAGAGTAAGTTGATTCTAGAGGAAGGTAAATGCTGTATTGAGAATTAAAAGTGGAAAAAAAGTAGGTAGAAAAGTCATTAATTTATATGGTATCAGACTGTGCTTCAGAGCACATTTTCCTGTCCCATAGTTCCTGAGCATCTCTGGTTGATATCATTTATAAATATCACATAACAAATAATACCACCCATTATATCTTTCATTTTGTTAACATTCACACATTGGCTCATTTTTAATGTAAAATTTAAATTTAAAGTTATATCCCCATCGTATGTCAGTTATCATGCTAGATTCTGGGTATTCAGAAATGACCAAAAGACTCATTTGATATCCTTCCTGAGTTGATCATCTATCATGGCCTTGGAATGTATACGCTGCTATAGGATTACAGAAGGAAGAGACATCTAATATAGATTTAGGAGGTCAGGGAGGGGAGAGATCTGGGAGGGATTTTTCAAGGCATCTAAACTGAGAGTGAACTCAAGTTTTCTAGACAAAAACTAGAGTGAAAATTATCCTAGACAACAGCATGTGAGAAGATCCAAAGACAAGAGAAGAGGGTAAGGCACATAGGAGGAAACTTGAAGTTCCTTGTAATACGAGTAATCTGGGCCTTTCTGCTTTTGCCTTCAAGGCCATTTCCATGTAGTGACCTATTCAAAAGAAATAACATACTAACACCAAAAAAGTTTGAAATTGTCAGTCACACAACGTGTAGTAAAATCCCTAAATAGACACAATATCTATCAGGATCCTTAGAAGTAAAGCCTGAGGCAGGGATTGAGGTACAGGTCATTCATCCAGGGAATGTCAGTTTCCTGTAAAGTAAACAATAGTAACAAAAGAGAGGTTTCTGAGCAAGGATGTGGCTTCAGGTCAAAATGGAGCATGGCTGACTGCTGTGGGGGGCTCTGTAGCATGCATCACAGAGAGTTGCCCCTCTTGCAGGAAAGGGGTCTGTTCTTTTGTACCCATGACATCCAGGAATTGGCAGAAAGCACAACGTTGGAAGCATAATTTCAGTCTTTCCTTCTTCGTTTGCCTCCATTATTTTCGCCTCAGTGTTGTCGGAAGCTAAGTCACACACACCCAGACTCCCTAGACAGTAGGAGGGAAAGGAAGCTTGGGTGCTTGTGCTGTGTGCTTTTGTTCACCCTGCTGACATGCAGTGCATGTGTGAGGTAGGGGACTGGGGAAAAATAAGCCTGGAGGGGCAAGAAGGAAAATGAGTGATAGGCAACATGGAAAAGCATCCAGTTGTATCCAGGTTGAATTAGTTGTATCCAGGTTGAATTTAGTAATTCAGTTTCTCAGATGGAGGTCTGAAAATGTGGACTGCTCTGTCTCTGGGTGGCTCAGGAGACTTGACAGTTTGTGTTGGCTGCTCATCTGTCCAGTGAATCATGGATTACTGAAAGAATCATAAACTGGGTTTTGCAGTTGTCTGGAAGTTAGGTCGAGGGAGAGTATTTTTCTGTCTTGTGATTGAGGTTAGAATGACATACTCCTACAGTGATTTTGTAGGGTCATAAAAATAGAGAAAGCTGCCTGGAACTAAGTTTTATACATGTCTCCCAAGTTTACCCCACCCTCTCCAATTTGGATCCTTCAGAAAGAAATTACTTCATTTACATATTCTGATATTTGAATTTCCATATTTTATTTCTTATACACACTAGTTTGATATTCTCTTGTTCAGAACTTTGTATAATATAAGGATGTTCTTTAATTTTGCTTTAGAGTAGGTATTCTTTTTATGATCCTTGTTAATTAACAAGATATCTTCTTTTATGGAGAGTACATAGAGAACCTAATCATGCTGTTTAGACAAACAACTCTTAAAAAGTAATAGTGATTTATTCAGCTTTCTAATTTTTGGAATTATGTGGTCAGAAAGTATATGCTTTAAAAAACCACCATTCTTCTTCTAATATTGTTTTTAATCCTTTTAGATGTTAGGAGGGGGAAAAAAAAGTAGAAGTCCCTCCTACTTCTGAGAAAGAAGTGGAAACGTATAGAATAACAACAAGTTACAGCACTTCATATTCAATCAGCCATAAAGCCTGCAGACATGAGGCAGTGTGCATGTGGGTTGCCACAAAAAGCCCTTCTTTCTTTGAGGGGGCAAACACAGTATTTCACTGTCACAAAAGTAAATGACCAAAAGCACGTACATTTGATTTCAGACAACATTTGCCACTCACAGTTCTTACAAAAAAAAAAAAAAAAAAAAGGTAAATGGCTCATAATATGCAAGTATTCTGAAGCTGTTTGAAAAGGAGAACAGATGTGGTAGACTGTATAGAGAAATAGCAAAACAATCTGGGTGGTGTTAACATAATATTTGTATTCAGACTTCCCAAGAATGGATAGGTACCAGAATTGCCCATAGAATTTAAAGGTACTGTTTCTTAGGGATCACCCTGAATAGACCCTGTGAATTAGAATATATTGGTTCAAGGATTACATTTCAGAAAGCTGTATAGATGGTTCTGATGCTTAACCAGATCTAAGAAATATGCCCCAAGGGTTTATTTAAAAATTGACGTATGCCAGATGCAGAAATGCCAAGGGAGGTTGATATTCCAAACCAAGTTTTTTACTCTCTGCCCTATAAAGTTTTGAGGGATCACTTCTTTAATTTACACTGCATCCCCCATCATATACTTTCATGGAATCTTGAGGATCTGTGAGTGGGGAACAATGTATTGAGTAATCCATTTACTGAACCATTTCAAAATCACCCAAAGTATCTCCCATAAATATGACACCTTCTAAGAAGTTATATCTGAATTTTAGTGAATCCGTCCAAATCTCATTTTTCACCTGAGGGAGAAAAAAAAAATCACCTTATATCTAGTATGTAACTGTAGGGTTTCTGGTGGTGATTCTTGAGTTCATAGATTCCCAAAGATATAGCTGTGAAAGCTCCTTTAGGAAGGACGAAAGGGTTAGGGAATTGATCAGAACTACAGCAGTTGAGGACATTTGATCTGCAATGATTGTGACCACTATTTTCACAGGAAAAAATGTAACTTATCCAAAAAAAGTCTTCTTATACATAAGACACAAAATTTTAAAACTCCTCTTCACCAAAACAACAAAAGAGTCACAATAAATGAAATTCTTATTTTAAGAAAATTGGAAGAAAGTTTTCACAACACACAGAAGAAAGTGAAAAATTGACTATTCTAACTTTTCATAATATATTGAGTTTCTCTTATAAGTGCATGAAGAAGTAATTCACGGAAATAATAACTAGTGGCCAAGATATTGAACATGACAACTGTATTTCTACCTAATTATTTCCTACTTACTGTTCCCTCGGCTTACAATCCTATTGCCTACAAATATCTACATCCTCATCTTCTTACTTTGTTCAGGTCTCTGCTTCAATGTCTTCTTGTCTGTGATACTTCTCATACCCACTCTCTATAAAATAGCATGCCCCTAGGTTGCTCTCTAGTTTCTGCTCACTACTGTATTTTGACTCACAGACAGTACAATCACCCGACATATGTTTTCACTTGTGAGCATGTTGCCAGTTTCCCTAGAATAGAATATAAGCTCCATGGGACCAGGAGCCTGTCCCTTGTACTTAGAGTTATGTCAGCCCCACCTTGAAGAGGGATTGCAAATACTCAGATAAAGAGTTGCTTATTTTTTTAATAAAACTTATCGAAATACTAAGCAAAGTAAGTAGGATGAAAATAACAGTGTGATGTATTTTCCCTGCCACATTAGCATTTTTTAAGATTAACAATAGTTATGGGTGGTAGAAATGTAGAGACTAGGTACATCTAGATTCTACCCAATTGCCTTCCAAAATGACACTAATAAAATCCATGTACCTTTCAATACAGCCCTAAAAGTATGCACTCAGTTCTTTGTAGCACTTAGTGACAGAAAAACCTAAGAAGCAAACTAAATGTGCACCAGTAGAAAAGTAGTTAACATTCTTACATCTTTATGGTAGTACATCACGAAGCTATTAAAATAGTGTGATAAGATTATATTAATAACAATAGAATGTTCTCAAATATAAACAATAAAAATATTAAAAATGCAGAATTGTTTCTGAAAAAATTAAATGTTTATATATAATATGTGCATGAATTTCATAAGAACCCACAAGAATAAGACACTAAACCATTTACAATAGTTCCCTTAAGGGTAGGGTTAAAGACTGTACTTGAAATTATTCATTTTATACCCTTTGCAATTGTAGCACAATTTGAATGTATGCATTGCATTACTTATCTGAGACATGAGATAAAGGGGAAATTAGATCAAACAAGTTAATATAAAGTCTTGAACTAATGGTGAATGCCTTCTACAGTTTTTACTACCACACCTCCAGGATGTGAAACAAATACACAAAATAATGGAACTGCCAGTTCTGCTGCATCAAAGAAGGGTGACAAGATGCAGTCACTTAGTAATAACTAAGGGAAATGACCTCTCTCCACTTTGATGTTTTGTGAGACTTTCATGACCCTTCATAGGGACTTGCTGGGTCACTATGCTCTCCTCTTCTTTCTGAACTTCCCTGATCACTGGTCACTTGAGCATCTCTATGAGTCAGATTTTTAATGACAAGGAATTTATTCTTTGCCAGAGAAAAGATTCTTCAAGATAATTCTGGTCATATGAGGGCAGCATTAGTAGATTTTTGGGAATAGTCAGGGAAAACAATCTCTTTAGAAAGAGTTCCAGTTAGTATTTAGGAAGAAAAATAAAGATAAACATGTGTTTACTATTTCTTACATACCCTGCAGAGTCTTACATATATACTTCTAGAAGACACAGTTTTCACAAGTTGACCAGCTTGTGAACTCTTGTGGAAGAATAACCAACTCTCTCCATTTGGTTGGGACTGTGGGGTGGGGGTTCCTGGTTTGCAGGACATTTAAATAAAGCCCAAGTACACTAAAAAAATAAAACAAGTTAGTTTTCTGACAGGGAAAGGAGCAAGACAAATTAATTCAACAAATATTTATTAAATTCCAAATACATGCTGTGTGCACTGTGCTGGACACTAAGGATTACAGTAATGACAAAGCATGCACATACACAATCCCTGCCCTTACAATGTTTAAAGTCTTCACATAAAAAGATAAAAGCATGAAATTGATTGTACCACACAGTTTTCCCCATGACTATGTGTGCCTTAGTTAGACACTTTGGGTATTCAGTGAGAGAACTATAGTATCAGTAAGAGATTTTGTAGACTAGAAAGAACTTGAACAGATTCTCAAAAGGACACCTGGGCTTCCATGGGCTCAGTTCCTTGCATGTGGTGAATTCTCAACAGATGTTTGTTGAATTTTACTGGTATGAATTCTGGAGCAAACTGTTCTTTCATAGATTGGAACCAAAAAAGAGGTGAAAGACACTTGGATTTATATATGGTTTCCACTGGAAAGATGCTAAAACATCACCATAGTTACAGTTACATGCTTCGAAATCTTGTCCTTTGGCTCTCCAACTCAAAAAAACAGAGTTTTGTCTGTACATTGACTTAGACATCTCAGACATTCAAAATAACTTATTTTAGGGTGTGTAGCCATTAGGGAGCTTGAAGATTTATGTACAAGAAACATGGCTACCTCTGTCTGGAATAAAAGTAGCTGTGAAAAGCAATTAATAATCAAAAATATGTAAAACAACACAGAATGACAAATTTGAGCCCTGAGTGGCAGTCCTTCATCCAGCTCAGGGAGTCTGATGATTCATTCCTTGTATCATATGACAAAACTGCTGAGTGGACAGGATGTTGCTGTCACTGGACAGGATTCAACATTGTGAGGTAATTTAAGAAGCATAGTACTGAGATCCAGGGGGATACTAGATGCTCCCTAGGCTTTGCCACCAACTGGCAGGGATTTGAGAGAGGTCATTTAGTTCTCCAACTACAGTTTTCTCATTTCTAAAACATGGAGGTTGAACAAGGCCATCTATAAGGATAGCTTTCATCATAACTTTCTCATTAATAATTCATGTTTTCTCAAATTTATCTTCCTTGCACTAAAGCTCTCTGATCATTTTTTGTATGCATGTCTGTTGCTCAGAGGTCTTATTTGGTCTTAGGTTGATGACTTCCATTGGCAGGAAGAAAATTCATTACCAACCTGATGTTTACCTCCTCTCCCCAGTGCTGTGTTTACACTGCGTACGACTGAATGCCTTATTTGTTAACTGACCCAAAGCCAAGAAACCGTTTGGCTTCTCTAACCTGCAACTCTTGGTTAAAGGGAAACAGGTGTTGAGATCGAAGCAAACAACTTTCCTCTTGCTTGTGTAATACGTGAGAAATGTTTTTAAAATGATTCTTAAATATTGAATAATTAACATCATATTTAACAAGTGTTGGTTATTGCACATCAGATTTGATTTCCTTTGAAGCTCATTTCTCCAACCAGAGTTGTAGGTACTTTTTTCACATATCTAATTTTGGTAGCTTATGTGTCAACAGGTAACAGTTGTTTTTTTTTTTTTTTGGTTGTTGTTCTATATTTTCATAGTTTTGAAGTGGCAATATACAAATGTACATTTACTTTATCAACATATTTATCATGCTTTTCTTTTAAATTCTGCTATTCATCCAATAAATACTTGTTGCATATTTAATGTGTATTAAGTCTAGAATGTATATTTGCAGCTTATATCATTTTACATGATCATTGGGAATTCTAAAATCTGGGCTACCATGATAGTGTACTACTAGCTTTCTGATTAGATGCTGTGGAAGGAAAATTTTCCTGCAAAGACAAGCTCAACTGCCGTATCATTATTTTTTTAATTTAATGTACAAATTGTACTTGCTTAAATAATAATAACTCACAAGGTACCATTCTGGAAATCTAATTTTTAAAATTTAATCTCTCAAAATCCCAATTTCTTCAAGTGTAAAATAGCTTGTCCAAAATACTCCAGCTAAAATTAGTGGAGTAGGAGCTTTAATCCCATTTTTTCTGACCCCCAAATTGAGGCTTTTAATTACTAACAGTATGATATGCTTCATGTGTGTGTGTATAGATTTATTTTACATTATATATTTAATTTAATATCTTTACTTTTATAAAGTACAATTTAGTCTATTAAAGGAGATATTAATGTGCATTCCACTGCAGAAATGAATCATTTTGATTGTTTACTACTCCTGAGCAGGGACAATTTTAGCACAACCTTGTAAGGACCAAAAAAGTAGGAGGAAAAACTATTTGTGGCACATGCCACTATATTCAACTCTTTTGACAAATGCTGTTGTAATAGTTGCATAATTTTATCTTTCATTCCTCTCTTAAAGAAATAGGAATGAATTTTCAGAGGAACTATACAATTATCTATGACTAGTGGACCACACGAAAACTCACACGCTCCTTGAATTGACTCTAGGAAAATGCAACATACCACACATGATGTTGAACATGTGATAGACTCTTAATTCTATTATTATTACTTAATTACATGGAACAGTCTACTTATCCTTCAGTTGAAAGCAATGAAAGCTGGTAGGATGGGGGTGAACAACCTAAAATTAGACATCATTTGATAATTTTCAGATGTATGGTTATATTAAAGTCCTCCAGTTTATATTTTCATAAGTGAAGAAAACATTAATTGAGCCCTAAATTTTACTTCTACTGTTTTAAGCCCTTACAAAATTAACCAAGACACAGGAGTGTCTATATAACTAAACCAAGACACAAGGAAGGTCTTCATAATTAAAACTAGTCCCTTCCTCTATAAATTTGCAATTTATTAAGTTGATCCATCCATCTTAAAAGATCTCTTTCCTTCTTCTGACCATAATCCTATGTGGAAGATCTATCACGCACTCATTTAACATAAATTAATGAGAGACAACCACATGCTAGTTATTGTATTAGGTATTGGGAAAAGAAAGTCAAAGAAAAACTATGACTTCTCTCTTGAAGAGACTTCCTGTCTAAGCAGGGACACTTGGCCTGGGGTCCATGTACAACTTTAGGAAATTTTCATGCATTTCATAACCTGAAATTATGGGCAAAATTTGTTTAACTCTATTTTTTCCTAGAAAATGAGTCTAAAGTACTTTTTTGAATCTCAACAATTTAAGTGCAATTGGCTCCCCCAAAAGGATAAAAAAATCACTAGTTTAGTGAAAGGAGAATACATATATAAATGAAAATACATTTGATTAAAAATATGCATTCATTTTATGGCAGAGAAAGTTCAGATAAAAGAAACTGTGGGCAGATAAGGAGTAGATTAGAATTGCCCTGACTTTTGGAGACTGAATAATTACATGAAAGGACAGGCAAAATTTGGTTGGAGAATATAAAGGCATTGTACTGCACAATTCTTTTGGGTACCTGAAAGTAATTTGGCATAACTGAAGAAAGACAGCATGATGAAGAAGCAGGGGTCTATAATAAGGAGGCCTGAGTATGAGGCCTCGAAGTCTTACAAGCAAAGCTGCCCAGAATGTGAAATCCTTCTGTTACTTCACGTAATACTCAGGATGAAAATTGGGTCCTGACAGTTTGACTTGAAATTTAGAAGTCTTATTCTGCAGCACAAAATCACTCTTGAAAAAGGCAATGAAGTCTGAAGTAAAGCTATTACCGAGCTCAGGAAGAGGGTGGAACAACCCTGGAATATACTGATGAAGTAGAGTCTGTGGGCCTTGCTGACTTTCTGAAATAGGAATGAGTGAAATGAGGTTTGGAATGCCCGTAGCGTTTTGTCTCCAATACTCCAGTGCACAGTGGTGCCACTCACAAAACAGTGATTTCAGAAGGTCAAGTGTGTTTTAGATAAACCAAATATGATTTGGGATATATTAAGTGTCAATGATATAACTAAATGGAGTTTAATATGGGTATGGAACTTAGACAACAGGTAGAACAGGGGATATAGATTTGAAGACATCAGCAGATGGTGGAAAGTATGAAAAATGTCACCAGAGTGTGTAAGATAAGATTGTAGAACCACAGGCAGAAAACGGGTAAGAAGAGGAGAAAATTGGGAGGAGGCAGGTGAGGGTAGAGAATGCCAGGAGAGAGGCAGAGGAGTGGGGAGGGAGGGAAACAGAGAAAGAGAATAAAAGAGAAAGTGAACAAAAAGAGAAGAAAAACTAAGAGAACTAGAGGGAAGCAGCAGAGTAGATAAAAGTGTAAAATGCTTCAGGATGGTACAGTAGCATAGGGCAAGAAAATGCTCCGCTGGACTGGAATCCTGGCTGAGGTGTACCTGCAGAACCCTGCTGCTTTGCAAGTGAGTAGAAAGCACTTCTTTAATATCATCTCTAGCACTTCCGTAATATCATCTCCTATCAGATCCATTCCAGATTTTCCTCCCAGGAATTGATCTTTCTTTGGCCTCAACACACTCACAGTATGTTACTTAAAGCTATATATTCCATCCTACCTTGTCTGGCATATAATATATTTCATTTCCTTCATTATATTGTGAATTACAACATCACAGAAACCGTGTATTATTCATTGCATCAAAAACAAAACCCACATAGTTCATATTTTATCCACATAGTTCTGGGGATAAAATAGATTTTTTAATAAATATTTCTAGGATTGAATTAAATTATTTTTTGTGAATACATCCTGTCTCCTCTACTTGTCTAGGTGGTGATGGAATAGTCTTTGTTTGTGGAATGATACCTTTGGCGCTTTGTGACCACAGATCAATGTTCCCATTATTCATTGCTTATTGAAATTTTATGACTGGGGTTTTTGGTAGCACTCAACCACTAATTCCAAATTCTTACTCTGCTACATGGCAAAACTATCTCAGGTAGTATCATAAAATTTTCAAAAAGATCTTAACATAAAATTCACTCTAAATTTAGAAAACTTGCACATATTTCCATTTTGATTTTGAAAAGAGGCATACATGGAAGTTTCAAAATCTAAAAACCTGCACTATATAATTCCACAACTCCAAAGGATACACTTTGTGTATCAGAGTTTTACATTTTCCTGTCTTCTATGGGAAAAGACAAGTTTGCAATCTACATATGCATCTGGAGATCTAATCTCATTTGTATGAATTTTGTTTTACTCTTAGTCTTTTCTACAAAATAAATACAGAATCTGGGCAATTCTTATTACAGCTCAAGATAAATTTACTGTACAACAGTTACTTTGATATTAGTGGGGGATTTGGAGTCCTACAGAGACCCCATAGTAAAACCACAGCTTTAACCAAAACAATTAAATACACCATCAGAAAAGCAGTCACCTACTGTGCAATAAAATGATTACTGTAGAACCCTTGATATACAAAGGTTTTGCACAACATTCAGTTGTCCATATACTTCATATTTTAAATGTGTCTTTAAGTGACCCCACAGGCAGTGGGCTCTAGGTGTACAGAATGGCCCTTGAAGTAAGAGTTGAAATCCTGGATGCAGCCCTTGGAGACCTTGTGAACCAGGACTCAGTCATCAGAGGAGGGCCAGACCTTGGAAATGTTTGTGTATCACAATCCTGGATTTGGGATCTAACTCAACTCTGTGTCTGTCCCAGGGAAAACTTCTTAATTCCTTTAAGCTTTAGTTTTCTGTTAAATGGGAAAAATTTGATATGTTTCAGATGATTGTTATAAAGATTAAATGGGATACAAAATGGGAAAATTATGCAGAGCAATTACCCTGTGTCTGGCTCATAATAATATTTCAGTAAGTTACTTAAGTATCTAAAAAATGCAAGTTTCATTCTTGTGAGATGGAGATGAAGACGACTCAGGGACCATCTGTGAAAACCCCCTAAGGTCCTGTGTGGTAGATAACCTTGGAATTCCCCAATTAGTAGGTTTCCTCCTCTTCTCTTATGGTTTTATTTATTCATTCCATGTATATATTAATTACTTATAATATCATTTAATCATTGAGAGCCTAATAAGTACTTGTTACTATATAATTACACATATCAGGATCTTCTAAGTAGAATAGGAGAGACAGCAAGGACTGAGGAAAGTCTCCATCCTAAAACAGCAGGTCAGAATTGTCTTTAGCTTTATAAATTTAGCCATTCAATTTTCAAATAGTAAGTTTTCTTATCTCCCAAACTAAGATAGTAATAACAACTGCCTCGCCTGACTTCAGGAGTATTTAAAAAACTCAAGGTAAAACATGTAAATGTTCTTTGAAAAGTGCCAAGTATTACTATTTTTAACAATTTGCTACTCTTTCCCAGGCTGAAGGGACAGAAGCAAGGAAATTCCTCACTGCAGGGAGAAAACACTTTTAAGAATGACCATCCTTCAACAGAAGAGTGGATAAAGAAAATGTGATATATCTATATCTATCTATACACACACTCATACACACACAATGGAGTATTACTCAGCCAAAGATTGAATGTTTTCTCTGATATGCTGAAGCTAATCCAAAATAAGATGTGTGGGGGACAGAACAGAAAAATGATCAGTGGAGTAGACAAAGGGGATTGAAGGGGAGAGGGGAGGAATGGGATAAGGAAAGAACAGTGGAATGAATCCGACATAACTTTCCTATGTACATATATGAATATTCCGCAGTGAATCTCATCACCATGTACATCCACAAGACACTAATTTTAAAAAATGATAAGTAAATAGCAGAAAAATCAGTAGAGGAGAAAAAGGAGGAGGGAAAGGGAAGGGGAATTATTGGGGGCTGAATTAGAGCAAATTATATTCCTTGCTTTTATAATCATGTCAAAATGAATCCTAATGTTATATATAACTAAAAACAACTGATAAATCAATCAATAAGAATTACATTGATTGAAAGTAGAATAGTGGTTGCCAGAGTCTGGGGACAATGAGGGAAAGGAACAATGTGGGAGATTGATCAATGTGTTATAAGTTACAGCTAGATAGAAGCACAAAGTTGTAGTGTGCTGTTGCACAGTAGGCTAACTGTAATAACAGTAATGTACTGTATATCTCAAAAACGTAGAAGAAAGGATTTTGAATGCTTTTGATATGAAGAAATGTTAGATATTTGAGTAGATGATAGATACATGTAACCTGATTCAAACATCACACAATATATATACCTATCAAAACACTACTTGGTGCCCCATAAACAGGTATAATTTTATGTTTTCATTCATAAGTTGAATTAATTTAAATTATACTCACACATAGACTTACTTTGTCTAGACTATCCCCCACCTTACTGTCTGATTTAGTTGCAAAGTCCTAAAAGTCACAATCACCTAAACTCTGAAGGAGATATTGTCTGAGAATTTAAGTGATGAACATGACTGTGTTGATGAGACATGGACAAAGAATTTGCTGTAGGCAATCATCTTCACAATAATTCTTATACTCCTAATGCTGTCAAATAACTGACCATTCCATGCAGAACTAAACCTTAAATGCCTGGCCCAAATCTAGACATTTCAGAAGCTAACTTAATGCCATCAATTCAGGTGGACTTGCTAATGTGTTTGGTCCACAACAGAACATAAGCCTCTCATTAATTGGTGCTTGCCTGAATTCTCCAGATTAGCAGTATACCACTTCCTGTTCCCTATTGGCAACCTGTTTTCTTTAGTTTCTTGTAAAAATATTTGAAGGCTTAGGAGGCCTTAGGATGGTTCAAACTGACCACAAGTGTAATTGGCTGCTGCTGTCACATTTTGTCCTGTTCTCATGTTTACAATCCAGAAACCTCAAAACTTAAGACCAAGAAACTATATAATGCACCTAACAGTAGAGGTGTGAAGCATCAAGTAGCACTGGCTTTTAAACCAGTGTGGAACCAATTGCATGGTGAGAATTTTTCTCTAGCATTCTTTTATACTTTCTTCCATGGGGAGAAACAATTTAGTTTTCTGATACCAAATGTCTTCAGTGATGAGTTCCCTAGATGGAATTGTCAAAGTTATATCTTAATGAAAACTTCCATGTCCAAGCTTGAGATTTGAAAAATAATCATCCCAGAAGTGTTTTATAAGATCTGGAAATGTCAGACAAAATATTTATAATTATTAGAATACCTGTTCTCTGAATTAGAGATATTTTCCCCAGAAATAGCAGCGATCACCCTAACTGGCAGAACATCAAAGCCAACTTTCCTGAAAGGCAGAGACACCATGATGCCACACCAGGGGCCTTATGTGTTGGTAACACAGGCAGGCCCTTTGGTGAAGTGGCTGATTACCATGCCTAGATTGCCTGGCATCACTCTTTGGGAAACTGATGGGGAAATATGAGCCATATTAGATAATACATAAGTAGCTCAAGACTCTCACAGAAAAAGAAAAAAATATATAGAACAATCTTCTAGTAGGAAAGAAAAAAAAAATGAATTTGGAGCCCAATGGTGTCCAATAGGTTTCCTTGAAAGTAGCATGATTATACTGGGAATGTGAAATGGAAACAGGAAAAAGGCAAACTACGCTTTTTTCTTTCCACTAATTCAACTTATTTTAAGGGGCATAAACGTGTGTAACTCTAGTAATACATAGTCTTCATCCTCAAAAAATGTATATTAGCAGGGGATATAAAGGCAAATAATTAATTTTTATGTCCTATAAGGTGTACCCTAATAGGAACAAGACAGGAAGATGTAGGAGCACAAGAAGAGGCATCTAACCACCCAACCTCTTCTCTGAGAAGAAATAAATTCTAAACTATGACATTTTTATCATCCAGGCAAAGAGAGGAGTAGCAAAGGCAGAGGAAAGAGCATGCTCTCCCTGTCCTCTGCAAGGATACATTTCAGAACAGCTACAGTGAGCTCCATACAGTTGCAACAGAGTATAGGGAGGGGATAAGATCTGAAAAGAAGCTGGCCAGCATGGGTCCTGCGGCTTTGTTAGGAATTGAATTTTATCCTAAGAGCAATGGAGAAAATGCGTTTTCAAAAGTCCCATGATAATAAACAGAAAAATAGAGTATTTAGAATTGTGGGCTCTGTTCCCCAGTTTCCTTATCTGTAAAATAAGGATGATGAAAAATAAAACTTCACTCATATGGTTGTTGAAAGGACTGGACAACTTATACTGCATAAAGCACTTGGAACATAATAAGCATTCCATAAATGTTAGTTATTGGATTATGATGTGTTTTAATTTAGAAAACGACATGATTAGATTTGTGAAATGATTGCTTTGACTTCAGAAGGGGGTACGGCTTCACAAACTATGGTTTTTCAAACAGTGTGATCTTTCAGTGAGAACACTTGGATGTGTGTATTAGTTGTGGGTAAGAGGTGTGATGGTGTTCACAGTCAATATTTTGTTACAGCAAAAGAGTAGAGTTTTCAAATTTTAAAACTGGAAAGAATGTTACATGTTTATTTATTAATCCTTTTATTCATCATAAGAATAAACTGAAGCTCAAAGAAGTTAAATGACTTAAAAGCCACAAAGCTCATGGGTGACAGATTTGATCATGAAGTTCAGTTCTTTGAATCATAGTCCATACCTTTTTTGGTTCTTGCACTGTGTCTTTAAAGAACCATTAGAGGACTGGGTTGATAATGACTGAAGGTTTATTCCTTAGGCCTTTTTTTTTAGAGTGCATCTCATTGAAGCAACAAGGAAACCTGTGCCTAGTATTTGAATAATCTTCCCAAGCACCATCTCCATGTTATTGATATATTTTTGTTGATTTTTTTTCTGTCTTACATTTCTTTTTCTTTTTCTTTTTTTTTTAGATGAGTTCGTTTGACCAACATTCATTGAATACATGGCATGTGCGAAGCCTAATATCTGGCCCTCTGCTCTGTTCCTTCTGTCTTACATTTCAAAACATGAAAGGGACTTTGAGTTGAGGACATTTTATCTATTTTTCAATTTCTGAATGAAATCCCTTAAATGAAGATGGAAGGAAAAAAGGAAGGAGGAAAAGTATCATCTTGAATACAAGTAGTTGTTAAGAATGAAGGTGACCTGGGAAATGTCTATGTCAACAAACAGTGCCCCGTAATATAGCCTTCTCAAAACTTCTTCAAGAGCAGCATTTTTCAGTGTTTTAAAATGGGGAGCAATTTTCATGCTACTTTCAACCAAAGAAATTTGAGCAAAGAAAGCTTTTAAGCCCTCTAGTTCCCCCCTCTCTCTACTGATGCATTGTTTACCAGAATGTCACAAATAGCTGCGTGTGTCTCTAGATTGGATGGAGAGTCATAGGGTTTGGTGCTGGCATTGTTCTGTGTCTTTGAGCAAATGACTGCCTCCCTTTGATACATCTTTGTGAGGACAATGACTTATAAACACAACTTGCTAGTGTGACATGACACTAAGCATTCAAGAGATTTTTAACTTACAAAATAAAATTGGTTGAAAAGAGTGTCATTTTTTGATGCAAGACTTTGAGTTATTAATATGTAGTGACAATACACAACATTTTTTACTGTGATCTACTCATATCTACCTCCTGTCACTGCCAAAATATCATGTTGGTGAGGGTTCTTAATAAAAATATCACATGTCCAAACAGTGAGTATCAACTGAACCTTCTTACTGCAATCAAGCAGACTACTTGATGGGGTTGGAATAATGCCAAAGGACTATGACCATTTGCCTTATAACTTTATCTATTTGACTTGCACTGATTCAGGCTGGGAAAAAGTAAAAACACGCCCTGTAGACCCCAGAAAGGGAGACTCATGTTACAAAGTGCTAATTAGGAGACTCCTGTTTTCAGCATCTACCATAGGCTAATAAATGACTGTGATGAGCAATGCCTAGTTAAAAAGTAGTTGACTGATTTTCAGTGCTTATTTTTCCAACAGATTAAGCTCAACAAAATATAAACTCATAATTGAAACATTAGCAAGACAACATTGCTACAAGGAGTCAGCAAAGCAAAAAATAAATATATTTGGACATTATACACATACACACACACACACACATAAACAAACATATATAAAGACTTTCAAAAACTAAAATAGAAAGTAAAAAATGATAAAGGAATAAGAGATCATTAAAATTATCAGATATTGTAAATAAGTCAATAAGAATTTAAGAAAAACAATTTTTATTATTAACTTTTATTTAAAATAATGCAAATAATGCTATATTTATAAATTCATTTTCTAGCCTTCATTAGTAGACAAATTTAATAATTTATTCTTAAATTATCTTTTAATAAAAGAAATGGATTCTGGGCCCACCCATGACCTGCAACAGAAGCCCCAGGCCCAGGCAGACCCAGTACCAGCCTGCCAACCTGCTAACAGTGCAGGATCCCAGGCCCAGGCCCAGGACTGATCACCATGTGGAGCGAACTCTGCTGAGGCTCCCCAGTGCATGGCTACTTACCGGCCTTCTTCTGTCTTGGGACACAATAGACATAACCATAGTTCTTCCACATGGTATCCTCTACCTTGGGATAACTGACAGGATATAGAGGCAGCTGTCACCCAGAGCACTACATGCCACAGCACTACAACTAGGAACAGGTTGCCCAAAGTCATCCTACAGCCCACGTTTTCAGCCCCATCTCTGAAAGTGGTCTTTTCCATCTTAGGACACTTTCACTGCCATCTTGGGTTAACCCTCCTCCACTCCTTCACACCACCACCTTCAGTTGTGATAACTTCCATCTTGAGACATCAGCAGAGGACTGAAAGCCCAGCAGCAAGGTACATACAGGTTTGACTTTATGCCACCACCAACAAGGGAAGTGGCTGATTCCATCTAGGGACAATGGCCAGAACCCTGAAAACCACCACCAAGGTCCCTGCAGTCCTGCTTACACCAGAGATATCCCTTCTAGGTGTGCTAATAATCATTGTTTTGTTGTAGAGGCAGGAGAGAGCCTTACATGGGGTTGCCTATTTCTCTCTATTCTCCTGTTAACAGTCAACTTCTTTTGATTTATTTTTCACTCTGCCTATGATCTAATACCTCTATACCTCTACACTATCACCTCCTACCTCATAAACATCACACTCAACACCCCCACTCCACTTCTGTTCTTCTCCACCAGTAGAAACTGTAGACCCTTTTGCAAACCTACTGTTTATATTGCAGATAATAATTGAACACATCATTTCTGCTTGTTTTGACAAAAGTGTAATTGTCTACACAGGAACTAGTTAGTTTAAAGCTATATATCCTTTGCATTGGGGGCTGTTAATATCGATCTCCCCCTTCAAGGTGAGACACAAGAAACCTGCAGAGACATTTTAAGATTATAGGGTAGAAACTGTAATACATTATATCTGTACTGCGAGAGGAGAAGACACACGGAAAGCATGAAAAGATAAGGAAAGAAAGTGCCTCAAACAAACAAAGATTATACAATAATAGAATCATTTGACAGCACAGTAGATGAAATGTCAGAGAAGGAGTTTGAATGTACATAATTAAAATGACCTGCAAATCAACTAATGACATAAAAGAGCAAATATGAGCAAAAATTGATCAGTCCAACAAAGAGATAAGTTAGCAAATACAAGTAGCAAAAAATTACTTCAACAAAGAGATAGAGATTCTGAAAACAACAAAAAAACCAGAATCCTTGAAATGAAGGAAACAATAAACCAAATAAAAAATTCAATAGAAAGCAGCATGAACAGACTAGACCACTTGGAAGACAGAACCCCAGACAATAAAGATAAAATGTACAATCTTGAGAAGAAAATTGACCACACAGTGAAGATGGTAAGAAACCATGAACTGAAACTCCAAGAATTATGAGATAACATCAAAAGCCCAAATCTAAGATTTATCAGGATAGAGGAAGGCATAGAGACACAAACCAAAGGAATGCATAATCTCTTCAATGAAATAATATTCAGAAAATTTCCCAAACATGAAGACCAAATTGGAAAATAAACTACAAGAGGCTTACAGGACACCAACTGTACAAAATTACAACAGATCTACACCAAACCATATATAATGAAAATGCCTAGGACACAAAATAAGAATAGAATTTTAAAAACCACAGAGAAAAGTTTCAGATTACATATAGGAGGAAACCAATACAGATCTCAGAGGATTTCTCAACCCAAACCCTCAAATCTAGGAGATCCTGGAACACCATAGGCCAAGCTCTAAAAGAAAATGAATGCCAACCAAGAATCTTATATACAGCAATATTAAGCTTTGTATTTGATGATGAAATAAAAACCTTCCATAATAAAAGTTAAAAAAATATACAATGAGAAAGCTTGCACTACAAAATATCCTTGGCAAAATATTCCATGAGGAGGAAATGAAAATCAACAATAAAAATAAGCAAAAGGAGGAACTATACTAAAGGAAAATCCAACCAAAGGATAAACCAAGTCAAGTAAAAAACCAAAACAGTCGAAAATGACTAGGAATACAAACCATATTTCAATAATAATCCTGAATGTTAATGGCCTAAACTCATCAATTAAAAGACATAGACTAGCTAATTGGATTTTACAAAGAAAGACCCAACAATATGCTGCCTTCAAGAGACTCATCTTATTGAAAAAGATATCCACAGGCTGAAGACGAAAGAATGAGAAAAAACATACTACTTACATGGATCATGAAACAAGCAGGAGTTTCCATCCTCATATCAGATAAAGTGTTATACAAATCAAAGTCAGTCAAAAAGAATAATTAAGGACCTTTCATACTTCTTCAGGGAATCATATATCAACAAGATATAACAATCATAAATATTTGTGCCCCAAACAATGGAGCATCTACATATATAAAAAAAAAAAAAACCCTTCTAAATTTCAAGAATCAAATAGACCACAACACAATAATACTGGGTGGCTTTAACATACCTCTCTCACCACTAGATAGATCTTCCACACAAAAACTAAACAAAGAACTATAGAATTCAAAAATACAATCAGTAATTTAGACTTAACGTACATATAAAATATAATATTTCACCCATCAACAAACAAATACACTCTATTTCTCAGCAGCACACGGATGGATGCTTCTCTAAAATACACCATATGTTAGGACATAATGCATGATATATAAAGAACTCAAAAAACTCATCACCAAAAAAAAAAAAAATCCAATCAATAATTGGTCTGAGGAACTGAACAGACACTTCTCAGAAGATGATTTACAATCAATCAACAAGTATATGAAAAAATGTTCAACATCTCTAGTAATTAGAGAAATGCAAATCAAAACTAAGATTTCATTTCACTCCAGTCAGAATGGCAGTTATCAACAATACAATAAACAATAAGTGTTGGTGAAGATGTGAGGGAAAAGGGACACTCACACATTGCTAGTGGGATTACAAATCAGTGCAATCAATCTGGAAAGTAATATGGAGATTCCTTAAAAAAATATGGAATGGAACCACCATTTGGCCAAGCTATCTCAATCCTTAGTCTATACCCAAAGGACTCAAAAATCGCATATTACAGTGATGCAGCCATGTTAGTGTTTATAGCAACACAATTCACAATAGTCAAACTGTGGAACAAACCTAGATGGCCTTCAATAGATGAATGGATAAAGAAACTGTGATATATATACACAATGAAATATTACTCAGTATTTAAAGAGAATAAAATTATGGCATTTAGAGGTAAATGGATGGATGTGGAGAATATCATGCTAAGTGAAATAAGCCAATCCAAACCCTCCAGCTAAACAGAAGCCAGAGAAAAAATAAACCTCATTTGCAAAGAATTGTAACTATTTATTTGTGGTAGTTACAAAAGACTGGCTCCCATTATTTTTCCTAAGTTGGAACTGACCTAGTGCTAAAACTACTTCCCAAAAGCATTTGTTAAAAAACATCTACAGACTAATGATTTAGGCTGCTACTTCTCAAGATGGCAGATAACAATTGTCACAAGAAAGTCACTGACTAAAATGTTTAGGAATAAAGGCTGGAGAATATGTATGCTAGAACTTTGAAAACTCCAACATATTCCTGAGAATCTAGAAGCTCATATATCTGCTCAGGCTTTTGTCCATGTTCAGGAAAGATTTGAGAATTTCCTGAGCTCCATCACCTAAGTTCCATCCTAAGGGTTTGTGAAACCAAGAAGTAAAGGTGAAGGTGAAACTGCAAGCTACCTGGATGGGTGTTAAAGACATGTCACAATTTATTAGGAGCTACTCAGCAAAGACTGGGAAATTTTTAGATATTTAAGGAAATTTGCTCAATTATTATATGACCACTATAGTAATAGAACAGGGGCAGCAGAGATCACATGTAATAAATAACACAAGTTTTACAGAATTAGTTCAGGAAAGACACTAAAAACAACTACCACAAATAACAGCAACAACAGATCCTGGAAAAAGATGAGAATTTGATTTCCAGGATTAATGTATTATACTCAAAATATTAAGTTTTCAATACAAAAAAAATGTAAGCCATGCAAAGAAACAAAAAGAATGGCTCACATACAGGAAATCAACAGAAATGACAACAGAGGCGGGAGAGACATTGAACTTTCTAGACAAAGAATTTAAATCAGCTATTTTAATTGTCAAAAGGAACCGATGTCTAAAAATAACTAAGTATGAAGATAATGTCTTACCAATTTGAAAATATCAATAGAGAGCTGGAAATACATAAAAGGAACCACATTGAAATTTTGGAACTAAAAAAAATAGTAACTGAAATTTAAAAAAATCATTAGAGGGACTCAACAGGAGACTTAATTAAGTGGAAGAAAAAAAAATCAGTGATCAAGAAGGTAAAACAACTGAAACTATCCAGTCTGAGAAGAAGGACAAAAACTACTGCAAATAAATAAATAAAATACCTGTGGGGGAACCATCTAATATACTAACACTCACATATCATGGAAGTTTCAGAAGAGACAAAATGTGCAGAAAAAGATTTGAAGAAATAGTGTCTTAAAACCTCTCAAATGTAATGACAAATATGAATTTTAAACATTCAGTAATTATAAAAGATTCCCAGTATAAAAATTTTAAACAGATCCACATCTAGATATTTCATAATCCAACTATTAGAAATTAAAGACAGAATCAAAAGCAGAAAAAGAGAGGCAATTCATCATATAGGAGGGATCCTTAATAAGATTAACTGTTGATCTCTCATCAGAAATCATGGTATCCAAAAGACATTGGGATGATATGTAGAAAGCTAGAATAGGTCCTTGACAAGTAAAGACATTAAGAATCAGGAATTTTCAAAGGAGAAAATCTTAGGACAAGATAACTTTACCAATAAACTTTACTACATGTTTAAAGAATTAACATAAGTGCTTTTTAGCTTCTTTCAAGAACTAGAAGAAGAGAAAAATATTTCTTAACTCATTCTATCAGATTCCCAAAATCTGAATCCAAAATTAGAAAAATTTTAGCACTAGTTTGGCATGGTGGCATGTATCTGTAATCCCAGCAATTGGGAAATTGATAGAGGTGGGTTTCAAGTTTGAAGCCTGCCTAAGCAACTTAGTAATATCCTAAACAACTTACTTAGAACTTGTCTCAAAATAAAAAATAAAAAGGGCAAGGACAAAGGTCAGTAGTAAAGCACCTCAGTTAAACCTCAATACAAAAAAGAAAGAAAGAAAAGTTTTAGTACTAATCTGAAGAAAAAGTAGAAAATTCCACAAACAACCTCATATGACAGGTTATAGTCAAAATACAGTTGCATTTAAAAAATATTTGAAATTACCTTCAGACTATGTGTATCAAGTGCATATAAAACATAAATTTCATGTTTACACTTGGGTCCCATCCTCCAGATATCTCATTAAATGTATGCAGATATTAAAAAAAAAAAACAAAAAACAAAACCCAAATCCAAAACACTGCTAGTTCCAAGCATTTTAACTAAGGGAGTTCAACCTGTTTTTCTGATACTAAAGTAAAACAAAAACATCACAAGAATAGAAAACTAAGAACAATATCATTTGTGAATAAAGATGCAAAATATTTAACACCATTCTAGCATACTCAATCAAGCAGCAGCCATAAGAATTCTACACTATAACCAAATGAGATTTTTTACCAGAATGCAAAGAATGAAACCTAGGTTAATGTTAATAAAATAAAGAAAAAATACACATGATCTTCTCAATCGATAAAGAAAAAGGCATTTTACCAAATCAAACACCTTGTTATGATAAAAATTATCAATAAACTAGGACTAAGTGGTAACTTTAGCAATCTGATAAAAGGCATCTATGAAAAACTTGTGGCTAACATTGTCTTCAGTGTGAAACACTAAAGATTTCACCTCTAAGGTCATGAGCAAGACAAGGATGACTCCTATTGTCAATTCAGTCAATCAAGACAGTGTAGTACATAAGTATAGACACATGGCCGAATGGAACAGAATCAAGACTTCAAAAATAAACTCTCATATTTATGGTCGATTCAACTATTAAAAAAGGTGTCAAGGATTTTTGGCGGGTGAAAATATTCTCTTAAACAAATAATGTTTAACTGTTATTCACATGCACCTGGACTCTTACCACCCAATATACACAAAAATTAATTAAAAATGGATCACAGATCTAAATTCAAGAGCTAAAAGTATAAAATTTGGAGAAATGAAGGTGAAAAATCTGCCTCATCTTGAATTAGGCAATTTTTTTTAGATACAACATCAGGAACTTATGTCATCAAAGAAATTTTATCAAAATTTTAACTTTTTAAACTTTAGTTATCAAAGAGTACTATCAACAAAGTGAAAAAATTTAAAGAATATAAGAAAATAACTGCAAATCATATATCTGATAAAGGTCTTCTGTCTAGAATATTTAAATAGCTTTTCAATTCAACAATTTTTTAAAAACCCAATTTAGACAATGAGCCAATCATTTGAGAAGACATTTCTTCAAAGATATAAAATAGGCACTTACCAAGAAAAGATGCTCAATATCATCAGTAATTTAAAAAATCAATTCAAAACCATAATATGATACCACTTCACATCCATGAGGATGGTTATAATAAATATAATAGACAAATCAAGTGTTAGTGAGATTGTAGCAAAATTGAAACTCTTTACACATTGCTGATAGGATTGTCAAATGGTGCATGTACTCTGAAAGAGTTTTACAATTCCTCAAAAAGGTTAAACATTTTTACTATATGTCCCTGCATTTTTATTCCTAGGTATATATCTGGGAAATTAAGACATATGTATATGTAAGAACTTGTACATAAATATTTACGGAAGCATTATTTTTAGTAGCCAAAAAGGAGAAACAATCTAAATTATCATCAACTGAAGAATAGATAAAGCAATATCATAATATTTCCACTAAACAGAGTTTTATTTGGTCACCAAAGAGAAAAAAGATACTGTCATACTGATCCAACCTTGATACATTATGCTAAATTAATGTTGCCAGACAAAAAAGGCCACATTTGCCTGATTCCATTTATGTGAAATGTCCAGAAGAGACAAATCTACAGAGACAGGAAAAAAGTATATTATGAATTGCCTGGGACTGAGGGATAGAAGGATTAGATATGCTCATAGATATGGCTTTATATGGAGGAAAATAAAAATACTCTGAAGTAGTGATAATGTGTCTAACAGTGAATATACTAAAACCACCACACTGTACACTTGAAATTTTTTTATGTTATGTGAAGAACATCTCACTTTTAAAAATGCTTTTTTAAAAAGAGGGAGAGTGACCCCAGAAGGAAAGTTTTAGAAATAAGCAAAATAAATGAGGAAATAGAAGTATAATGTAAGAATAATGGAGTTGTAAAGTCTAATTCATAACATTACAGAAAGACCAAATATATAAATATAAACAAAGCAAAATGAAATTTGAGAATTGTGACTAGAAAAATATGAAATAAATTTAATGTATTGTTTAGGAGATTTATGATGATTGAGTCTACTTTTTTTTTTAAAGAATTCATGGTAAAATTAAAAAAAAAAGATCAGTAGAATAGAGAAAAGGGAGGAGAGGAGGTTAAGGAGAAGTACTAAGGACTGAATAGAAGCCAATTATATTCCATTCTTATATAATAATGTCAAAATGAACCCCAATAATATGAATAACTACAACAAATTAATACAAAAAATTTCCTATGTAAACAATGAAAGAATTGAACATATAACTTCTAATACATGAGAGATAATGAAAATAGAATAAGAAAAATGAACATATAAGCACAAATTAGGGGAAAAGGCAGACATGGAAAAAAACCACCACAAATGTGAGAAAGAAAAAGTCAGCCTTTGGCAGCTGGCAACAAGCTGGCACTCTTAGGCCTTGAAACAGCTCAGGAGTTGCCTTGCCTGCCACTCAGAGTGCAGACAAGGCCACTCTCTAGCCAAGATAGACCAAAAATGAAACTACTTTACTTTGTGATAATATGTGAACATAGACAAAAACATGAATATCATCCAACCCATATAAATAACCAGGCCAGTCTACCTTGGCTAATATAAATGAGTGCTACCTTTACCAATGATAGCTGTAGTTTCACTCTAATCATGTCTACTGCCAAATGAGATTTGTTAAAACATTCAATCATAAATTTTTTTTTCTGATACCATTCAATCTGAGACAAATCCCCACATTCTTGAAGAATTCCTAAAACCACCTGATGTGAACCTAAATCCTATAATAAATCTTTTCTTAATATCCTATCACCAAGATTGCTCATAGTTCCTTGTGGTGTGTGGTCTTTTCTTGTTGCAATAAACCCATATTTTTGTACTCTATCATGTTCCTGATAAAGAGTGCTCCTGGCAATCTTTGGCTGCTGGGCATTGACACATAGAATGTAAGGTGGAAGCAAATCAAATAATGAAAGTGGAAGTCAAAATATATCAATTATCCTAATAAATATAAGCAGTCTAAATTTCCCCATTTAAAGTTATATATCATCACTTTTGACAAAAATAAAAAAAAATGAAAGTCTATGTCATCCAAACAAAAAGGCATATGAAAAATACAAGGTCATAGCAATGTTACCTGACACACACAGAGATCTGAGAGTATGTAATCATTACATGTACAGACTCTCACATAATGTACATGTTTTGTTCAGTACTGTGTTGCAAAGCTTATTACCTGGGTCATAGGAAAGCTTTCATAAACATTTATCCAATGGAAAAAAACAATTACTCATGTAGTTTTTTTTATCCAAACAATTCATGTTACCTTCTTCTAATAATGTTTATCTTTCAAGATGATTTCATAAAGTATATAGACTACTCACTGTGGAGTCTCATGTTACTTCCAATAAAGCACTTAAATGTATTGATCCAAAGACTACCAGCCGGTTTTGGTTTAAAGGATACCTAAAGACACTGGATTTGAATCTGATTAATTTATTTCAACTTCTATAAATAATGAATCCTATGAGTGATTCATAAACGCACAAGCAAAGCACATTGAAACAGGGTTTATTGATGGGCAGAGAAATGCACCTATATCATCATGAAAAATAAAGTGAGTCATGGGGAAAAAGACTGCAGATGCAATTCAGTAACATGCTCATGAAGTCTGTCAGTTTAGAATAAATCTTCCTCCTTTATTTGTCTGATTCTTCTAATAGTCATAACATATGCATTTTACCCAGATTTCTTAAATGTTTTTCTGACAACTCAAATCTAACATATCTGAAACAAAAGCTAGAAAAATATTACCTTTTAAATGCAAGACCTGAGTTGAAACTCCTATTCATATGTAAGCTATATTTGGACTAATTAACAGATCTGATACCTTAGCTCAAATTAGAACACTGATATATAAAGCTCAAAGGTCTCTTGTGAGTATTAATGAGATCAATATGTAGAATGACACAGCACTGGCCATTCAGGAAATGATATTTGCATTGAAGAAATGATAGTTTCATTCACTTCAATTCTCTTCCATTCTCTGAGAGTTCAGTTGTTCATTAATTCTCAGTGGAAACTAATTTGAATTAATTTTAGAGTTGGGGAATAATGCTTATAGTGTCCCTCTCCTCACTGTCCTATATCAATTAATTTGCAGATATTTTCTTTCCCCCTCTTATTATTCTACAATTAGTCATTATTCTCCATCTCCAGTGTCACTAAAAAGCCTCTTCCAACTGAGCATTTCACCAGTCTTTAGCTAGTTTCCCCATATCTATGTCAATACTTTCTCCTGCCTATCCATTTTCTGGACATATTTCATTGTTATTTCTCTAACTTCCAAAGTTGGATGTCTCAACCCAATAAATAGTATTCACTTTTCTCTTCTAATATAACCCTTAAAGGCTACAATTATCACTGTTGGTTTAATTGCATCCCTTATTCAAATTTGAATATGTATTATTTATTGAGTTCTAAATATCTACCGGGTTTCTTAATTTTCAAACACAAAATTTATTATCTTTTTGTCATTTTTTTTCCATTTTAATGTTATTGATCTAAGAGAAAAATCTCTATGATCCCTTTTCTTTGAAATGTGTCTTATTGTTCAGTCTGCAGTATATTTTTGTACATGTTCAGTGTAGGCTAGACAAAAAAATGTACATATGTTATTAATGTACATATTGCTTTATTCAAATCTTTTATGCTTCATATATCAGTTTAGACAAATATACAATCATATTCTCAACACAGAGAACAAAAATTCACAGATTAATGCGAAATCATTACATGTATTAAAAACATTTCTGTTTCAAGTGGCTACATTTTTAAAACAGTAAATTCTTCTTCATTATTTAAACATGCATTTTTTATGAAATTTCCTTCTTTATTTCTATTAAAATTTTGCCTCAAAGTCCATTTTATCTCATATCTACATACTATTCCAATAGCTTTCTTTTGGTTGTTATCTGACTATAATATAATTTTCATTCTTTTACTTCTAACATTTATACATCTGGGTCATTTAATATTTTTTTTGTTTAGTGCTTATACCTAGGTTTTGTTTGTGTTATTTAATTTGTAGTTTTTGTTTTAAAATTGGAATGTTTTAGTTATTCATACTTTTCTTATTATTGATAATTTTGGTTTATATGTACCTTATTTTTAAAATTTTTATCTGTTCTCCCTCTCTTGTAATTTGTCACCCTTTCCTAACTAGTTTTCCCTTGAACAGACTGGATATTTTCCCCTATTTTTTTCTCTACTAGATTAAAAGTTTTATTTTTCTTTTTTCCTCTCTCTAAGAAGTTAGGCTAAATATTGCTACACGCATCTTAACTTTTCAAAAGCTAAAGTTAATCAATGTCCTACTTGCTTCCTAAACAAGAGCTCAAAACAGTTTGATTGCAGATAAAGAATATATTCTTATTTAATACATTTTATTTTCCTCATTTTTAAAATGGACAAGATGTTCTTATTATTATTGTATGTAGTCAATATTTGCTTATATCTATGTATGTGGTTAACAATTGTTTATTATTTTTTCTTTTGTCTTAGACATTCCATTTGGGGCCGCTTTCCTTCTAGGTGATGTTCATCCTTTAGAACTTTCTTTACTGAGGGTCTGCTATAAGAAGCACTATTCGTTTATGTTTGTCTGAAAATGTGTTTTATTTTGCCCTCATTTTTTGGAAAGATCTGCTCTGTGTATAACCTTTTAAAATAATTTTATTGAAATATGACATGTATGCAGATGAGCAATAATTCATAATATTGGATTTGGTAAGTTATCACACCCTGAACACACCAGTTTCACACTATTCATATCAAGATAGAGAATGTCTTAGAGCACACAATGACCTTTCCTGAGGTCACTTCTGTCTTTACCTCTAATGCCACCAATTAGTGTTTTTAAGCTTTATGTAAGTACAGTATGTATTCTTTGATTTCTTAATTTGTCTGCTATGCTCATGAGATTCACCCATGTTGTGTGTAGCAATAGTTTGGTCATTTCAATTGTTTGTAGTGTTCCATTGTATCCTTTCTATGGTTGAAGGATATTTGGATGGTTCTTATTTGGGGCTAATACTTCATGGCATGCTCACACATGCCCTTTTGTATACATGTACTAATTTCTGTTGGCCATATACCTAGGAACAGAATTGCTTGGGCATAAAATCCATTCATCATGCTCTGAAATTTGATCAATTCTGCTAAACAGTTTTCCAGTGTTTGGAACAGTTTATAATCTCATCAACAATATACTCCCAGTTTCAAACCTTGCTAATGCCTAGAATTTTCAGTCTCACTAATTTTTGGCATTCTGGTTGGATCTGTAGTAATATCTTGTTGTTTTCATTTGCATTCATTTTCATGATGACTAGTACTTTTTTTTTAAGGAAAATCTTGTATCAGGATTTACTTTACTCTCTTGCTCTTAGTCAGTTAAGGTTGGAACAGATAATTTCAATTTAATGAGAGATTAGAATTATTTGAAAGATGGGCTTCAAGGTTAGTGTTCACTTCTAAGTCACTGTTGTTCCTAAAGGGTAGTCCTCTGGCAGTTGCCACTGACACCCTGAGTCCTGGCACCCATCGCCCTCTGACCCTCTGATCCAGAACTCTTTTTTCCCATTTTGTAAGACTACTAAAGGCTTTGCTCAGCTTCTCAGTGCCTGCTTCCAAGACAGCAAATGCCTTCATGAGCAAATTGGTGTTGAATGTCAAGTTCACCTCTCTATGAGTGATCTCTGTATCCTTTGCTGCCTCAATAAGTTCCTGATAGCTTCAAACACACATATTTCTCTTCTTTCTTTCTCTTTCTTTCTTTCTTTCTTTCTTTTTGCCTTTCTAGTTGTTCTTGGAAGAAGTATTGATCTGCAAAAAGTTGATTGCAATTACCAGAAGCATCCATGAAAATATTTTAGATTGTTTACTTCTTCCGATTTCTTCCAATGTACATTCTTCCTTTGTGTTATTATTGATGCCATTTCTCAACTAATTATTCTTTTTGAAAAACTGATTTTTTGGTATGTTATATTATCTTTATGTTTCGTGTCCAGTACTTACTTTTAAAATTTTTTAAAAAATAAAAAAGCAGATATTTGTTTCCCACAGTCCTGAAGGTTGGGAGGTCCGGGATGAAGGTGCCAGCTTCTGTGCCTGGAGATGGCTTCTTGCTGCAACCTCACATGGCAGAGGCAGAAGGTCAAGCAAGCTAGCTAGCCAAAGAATACAGCCTGCAGCCTCTCTGACAAGGACTTTAATCCCGTTTATGACGAAGGAGCCCTCAAGGCCTAATCACCTCTGGAAGGCTGAAGCTCTCAGTGCTGTCACACTGGTAACACCCACATTTTAGAGGGAACACATTCAAATCACACCAGTCTAGCCATGTACACCCAAATTCATGTGCTTCTCACATATAAATATATCCTGTTCCATTATAGTAGACTCAAGTCCTCTTTTGTTGTTGTTAATTTTCTATTTTTTGATCAACACATGATATTTGTACAATTTATCAGGCCCAGTGTGATGTTTATTCATGTATATTCTGGGTAATGATGAAATAAGGTTATTTAGTATATCCATTGCCTTAAACTTTTATCATTGTCCAAGTTATTGTTAAAGTCATTTATTAGTTATCTTAAATAGTGACTATTGATAATTTTTACTGAATTTTCATTTGATACTTTAATTTTTCTAGGTAATTTTAGGTTTTTTAGTTTTCTGTTTCTCACATTGATATTTAAGCTTGTTTTTGTTTCCCTTACATATAATAAACAAAACTAACATGTATTCCCTACAAGTATGTTTCACCTGTTTATTGTTTCTGCTGGTTCATTCATGGTATCTAGTTTTAATTGGTGTTTCATGATTTATTTTTATTATGTTTTTATTATAAGCTGTTCATTTTCCTTGTGGGTAAATTTGTGGGAATTATTTGAAGCTTAGAATTAATTTTCTTCTATGTGGATTTGTTTTATTTCTCTGGCAACTACAGGCACTACCCATGTGGACCCCTTAATTTAAACCACCAGGTATTTGGCTTTATTCAGTCAGTGTGAACCTGAGGTATAAACTTACAATTGAGCCACCTTCTATCACACTTCTCAGGGGTAGTTTCCCCTTTCACTCAGTGTCAATATTAAAACAGGTGATTTTCCTTGGCAGGAGAGGGGTTAAGAGATTATGAGTTTACACTGAGAGTATAAGGAGAGCCCCTTCAAACAACTTTGTACTTATAACCATATTATCTATTTTGTTTTTGTTTTTATTTGCCTTTTGCATCAAAGATTAAAAACACTTTCATGTATTTCTGTTTTCCTTAGGATGGAGTTATAACATCAACTTGACTAACAAAGCCCTGCATGATCTACTTTCTAATGCTCCAATGTCATCTCTTGGCACATTATCCCTTGACCTTCTATGCTTGGGTCAAACCGCCCTTTTTATAGTCCCTTGAATGTGTCATTCAAATGGTTGCTGATAGTGATTCCAGTTCCTTTCTGAATTTAGAGTTTCTGTTTTCCCTTTGATGAGTGCTGGTTACGTAACTGTGGTAAAATGTTGGATGTGCCACTAAGAGCAGTGTCCCTCAGCCTGACTTCTAGCAGTTAGTAATCTCTACCTCTCTGAAGGACAGGACCTGCCAACTGGCTGTGTATTGCCACTTCTACCCTATTGTCATGCAGAGCTGCAACCTGTCAGGAAAGATTTCTTTTGCCCATTACCCAGCTCAACAAGCAGCCAAAGGTCTACCACGTGACTATAGAGAAATCAATAATGTCAACAATTGCCCAATGGATCTTTTTGGTTTACCATTTCTATTGGTGCTGTTGTGAAGAAGAGAGTGCAATATGGAAAAACCTCAAGCTTATTCTTCCTCTCCAAATGTGTTGTACCATGATTAAATATTAAAAATGATTGTTTTCACTTCAAAAAAAAAAAAGGAATTCTTCAAATCTGGTTAATTTTATGTGTCAATTCGACTAGACCACAGTACCCAGATATGTCATCAAACATTTTTCTACATATTTTTGAGAAGTCACTTTTTAGATGAAATTTTAAACCAATAGAATTTGAGTAGAGCATGTTAATCTCCATACTATTTGGTGGGCCTCATTCAATCAATTGAAGGCCTTAATAGAAAAAGGCTGACATTACTTACAGAAAGGGAATTCTGCCAGCAGATTGCTCTTGAACTTGAAATGGCTGCAACATCACCTCTTCACTGGGTTTCTAGACCACCAGCCCCTAATCTACAGATTTTTAATATGCCAACCTTTGTAATTGCATTAGTCTATATATACACAGTAGTATATAGATATTGATGGCACAATATGTACAGTATCATATGTGTGTGTTTATATATTATCATGTTGGTTCTGTCTCTGGATACCTAATCAAGACATCAAAGGTAAGGCTGATTACTATAGTTTTCACTTGCAAAGAGATAAAAAGGCAAAAGCCATACAAATCAAAAGTCAGAGTCTTATTGTACATAAAGAAAGAGAAATGTATTCCAATTCTACAATTTTAATTTTGAGAATAAATGTGGTGAAAGGAAAACATATTAGCTGACATGTCTTAAGCAGCTGTTTCAGTAATAAAATGTAAATAAAACCATTTTGAGTCATACAAATTACTACAAACAGAATCTGGCAGCATACTCACATATAATTCATCATGATCAATTATGGTTTATTTCACAAAAGCAGACTTTATTCAATATTAAGACACAGAGTTGGGAAAGCGTTTCCCTAAGTCTTATTCTCTCATGTTTAGTTTAGTTTCTTCTCATGTTTAGTTTAGTTTCTCTACAGGTAGGCGTGGTGTGTTCTCATTTCCTCACCTCGACATACTGAAAGTTTTAGAGGCAGTATTGATAAGAGATAGGTTGTCTGAAAAGGCAGAAATTTGAAAGGCATAAAAAAAGCAAGCAATCAGGACTTGAATTATAAACATTAAATGTATTATTAATAAAATAAATTCTAAAGAAAGATATCATCAAAATTGTCTCAACAATTATTGGAAAAATCTAAATGTCTGACAACTTTTCAAATTCTTCTGTTGAATGATTCTCTCAAAGAAAGTTCTAAATGTTTGATCAAATGTTTAATCAATGTTTGACATATCGGGCACGTGTGTCCACCAAAATATTCACAAAGTAGGATAAGAGAAAGTAATAAAAAATAAATCTACAACAATTGTAGAAAGCAAGAAAGGGTGCCACCAAGTAGGATGATATATTTGTCAGGGTTCTTGATGGTGTGAAGCCATCAAGTAGCCTTGATTGTGCTAGTCACCACATTAACTCTACCCTTTGACCCTTCTCTAGGGAAAGAGGAAACTTCTTTTCCCCAAGCAGGAGCAACAAAGATAGAGTTGAAT
The DNA here is from genome assembly GCF_047511675.1 of Marmota flaviventris. Lineage (NCBI taxonomy): Eukaryota > Metazoa > Chordata > Mammalia > Rodentia > Sciuridae > Marmota > Marmota flaviventris. Next base: position 87,566,982 of record NC_092506.1, read on the forward strand.
GTCTTGAATCCAGATGGTAGTTTATTGTTTCTTAGGCCCCCAAGTGTCTTTTAATATGAAAAAGGTCATTCAGTAAAGATTAATTTTCTGCTAACAGTCCTTTCAGGAGCTATCTTTGAGGTGCACACCATCTCCATCAACAACATTTTTGGCTTTTATCAGGTTCAAAGAGTAACTGCCTCCTTCCAAATCTGTGTTAATTATGAAGCTTTCTTCTGATCATTTAGCCTGAGGACATTAACCCCTTTGGCTCTCCTAGGTTACTTTTTCTCAACTCCTGATTGCAACAGCCAGTTGGGGTTTTTCTCCTCATCAGTTGTGTGGAAAATACACAACTATCTGTGTGACTACATTTATATCTATATTGTGCCAAATAACTGCCTTCTTTCTGAGTTAGACTCACTGACATTAGCCAGGGGAATGGAAATATCACTAAAATAATTCATTCACTTAAGAATATATGTGTATGTAGACATGAAAAAATATGTATTTATTGAGTACATACAATGTACCATAAAGTCTTCTAGTTAATGAAAAGAGTAAAGAAAATTGACACAAAGTTTTACCTTATTCAAGTGGAAACTGGGAAGACAATATATAAAACATTTAATAAACAAATAATATATGAAGAAAAAACACTTTTAAAGAGAGTGAGATGAGGGATGGGTTATGGCTCAGTGGCAGAGTGCTTGCCTCGCACATGTGAGGCACTGGGTTTGATCCTCAGCACCACATAAAAACAAATAAACAAATAAAGATATTGTGCCCATGTATAACTAAAATATATATTTTTTAAAGAAAAAGAGTGAGATGAGGAGACTTACCATTTTAGATGAGGTGTCAGTTAGCACTCTCAGAGACCAAAATGAAGGATTAGACGGATTCCAATAGGCAAGGGTGAACATGTTGTTAAAATGAAAAGACTGCTTAAGAACTGTTAAAAGTAGGTAGTGGGTCCTCACACCTGGGTGGGCTGTGGGATGCTACCTACCTGGAGTAGCTCTTAGAGATCCTTCCTTCACTGTCCAAGAGCTTCCTTTCCATTTTCACATGGGCTAACATTCTAAGGGGAAAAAAATACTTCATTCAATATTCAAGTCACATAATATGTAATAAATAATCCTTATGTCTTTATAAAGAAATAAATCTATGTTTCATAAGAATGTATTTCCTATCACTAAGCCTTCTGCCACTCTGGATGATTTTTCTTCCATTTGTATTCACAGCTTCACAGATCCTTTCAATTTGGGTTTTGTGTACTGGCTTTTCTCCTTACTTCCTATGGTCTTGTCAAACCTAGTCTGAAATAGTATGAGAAACCCATGTAGCTCTCTCTGAATATAAATGCACCTGTGACAGTATTTACCTATCTTGTCCAGACTAGGCACAAATCAGATCAGCACTTTCGATGATATAGCACAATGCGCCAACAGCCCTGTTTTCTTCTTACACTGATTAAATACAAAAATTTCAGAATTTTTAGCCTGCTGCAAACTTGAAATCTGATAGACAAGAACTCAGTAGACTTTTATCAAATTGCTATACCACTGACAGCCTGATTTTTCTTCTAAGGGGAAAAACATGATTCTTTTTCCATTTGCTATGAAGGAACGATTAGAGAGTATGTTAGCACAACATTCTCCTGCTAAAGTTGATAAATAGTGGGAAAATATTCCAACTATACCCAAGTGGATTATAAAACTTAAAAAAAAAATATGTCCTGTTTTTTTTCTTTGTGGGTTTTTCTTTTTCTTTCTTTTTTTTTTTTTTTTTTGGAGGACAGGGTGGTACTGGGGACTGAACTCAGAGGCACTTGCTTTTTGAGCCACATCCCCAGCCCTATTTTTGTATTTGTATTTTATTTAGAGACAGGGTCTCACTGAGTTGCTTAGCATGCCTCACTTTTGCTGAGGCTGACTTTGAACTTGCAGTCCTCCTGCCTCAGCCTCCCAAGACTCTGAAATTATTTTTGTTTTGTTTGATACTGGGATTGAATCCAGAGGCACTCCACCACCAAGCTATATCCCCATCCTTTTTTAAAATTTGTATTTTGAAACAGGGTCTTTCTAAGTTGCCCAGGCAGCACTTAAACTTGTGATTGTGATCCTCCTGCCTCAGCCTCCCAAGTAGCTAGGATGACAAATGAGAGCCACTGCACCTGGTCCTGCTACTGTGTAAAATTTTTGTTTGTTTCTTTGTTTTTAAAGATGCCTAGAAAAGACAAAGCCTTATAAAAGTAGAATAATAAATTTTAAAGGAAAAGTTTTTTTCTGAAATTGAGACGAAAGCGAAAAATCAATTCAACAAATATTTGTTAAGTGTGGCCTAAGCGATATGCATCATGCCAAATAAAGATAAATAAAACTGTCCTCATTCTTAAAAAGCTCATGGCCTGTGAAAGGATATATGACATTTTCACTATTGGTACATGATTTTGGTTTTTTCTTTGGACATGTAAATGAAAAATAAAATTAAAAAAAATAAAACCAGGAAGTGTGAGGATCTCTATTTACTGAGGAGAGGTCCAGAAAGATATCACAGAAGATGTTTTATCTTAGCTGCAATCAAAAGACTTAATCAGAGTATACTAAGTGGCTATGGTGGGTTGTAGGTTGTGGTTGAATGAATATTTCAGTCAAGAAGACAGATATATGCAAAGGTTCAGACTCAAGAAATAGCCTGGCACATGCAGGAGTTCAGAATAGTTTGGTACTGTTGGAGTACAAATCTTCAAGGGGACCAGGGTAAGAAGACAAGCTTCTCATTGGTGAGACAGAAAAGAGGATTCTGACCATGGAAGGACTTCAATTTTAGGTTAAAAATCTTGGCTTTTATTTTTCAGACTATGACTCAAATCCTGACTGCATGCAAATCTCCTAGCGGAGTTTGGAAAAAAAAAATTCTAGCTCCCATTTCCAAAGATTTTTATTTATTTTTAGGAAATAGAACATGGAAGAAGTATTTTTCTTTTAAATCCCCAGGATTTTATTTTGTTTGGTTTGGTCTGGTTCTGCTTTGAGATTAAATGAACAGCTAGGTTTGGGATACACTGATTAGAAATTGGTTGGTCGGTAAAGGGTAGAAAATTACAAAATCACAAGCATACCTTTGGCTGTTCATTCCAGCCACAGAGCTGAAGAGAGAACTAGGATTCAGAAATTATGTCTGGAAGTAAGGGGAACAACCCTACAAGAAGCTACTAATCCAGGCTGACTTATTTTGCATAAAGAAAACATAGACTTCAGGTCCCTGTTCACTATGTTAGCATTGTTGTCATGGAGACTCACCTGTTCTGGGCCTCAGTCCTGGCATCTGCAGAACTGGAAATCCTGTAATATCCATTCAACAGCACTGTTATAAAATCATGTACGTGAGAGAGAATTTTGTTATGTGTGAGTTATTCCCTGTGCAGAAGCAATCTACAAGTTGAAGCAGACATTGTTGGTTGTCCAGAACCCTTCCACCCCAGCCAACCTACTGCCTTTCTACAAGTGTTATTCTCTGAGACAGATCTGTACAGAGGGATAACTTTTCTTCTTCATTTTGATCCTGTTATTTCTGGAGATGTCTCCTGCACCTGCTGCTTGTGTTTTTCTAAAGAGGAAGAAGTGTAAAGAGACTGTGTCCTTGAAGACAGTGTTGAGCATGTAATGACTAAACTTTGGAGTCCACACTGTCTGAATTTCTGGATATGTGAGAGAATACATTTAATTCCTGTTTTGCCAGTTTGGATAGGGGCTTCTCACAATAAAAAGTAGCCTAAAGGATGGCTAAAATATGGACAAAAAATGTTTGTGGAAAAATTTCTTGTTGAAATATATAGTTTTTTACCCTGCACTTGAACAAATTGAACCAAGTAAAAGTAGACCTAAAGAATCTGCCTTAGAACTAATTTAAACTAAGAAGAGAAAACCAATTCTAGTTAGATTGAGAAGTTCCAGGACTATAATAGGGTACTAAGGATACAGGCATGCCCAGAGGTAGGGGTGTTTGTGTGTGTGTGTGTGTGTGTGTGTGTGTGTGTGTGTAAGTGGCTGAACTTCATAGAATCCTTGGTCATTCATTGGAGCCAATGTGGGGTGGCTTTGCTGTGACCCCAAGTATCTTGGAATACCAGCCTCTAGGCAGGTCATAGTGACATAAGGCAGACTGACTAGCTTTTTGCTTTCTAACTGTGCAAACTTCAGCAAGTTACTTAGCCTCTTTGAACCTTATCTTCCTTAACAATACCTTGAAGAAAATACTACCTGCTTCAAAAGTTTTGGTGTGAACATTTAATGAGCTATTATAAAGCATTTCCTACAGTGCATGGTAAATGAAAAAATAATAATTACAGTGTATTGGTGGGAATATCCATTCAGTACTTAAACAAAGGGAGATGTGTTTGGCAGTAGGGACACCACTAGGGTTGTTCCAGATGAAACCTGGTACTCAGAGCTTTCTCTAAACAGACTCAGCCTCCTGCAAAGATGGTAGAGAGCCTTAGCTATTCTTTTTTTGAAAGTAAATAGCTTAAACATTTGGGCTTCTTTTTTTTTCAGTGTAGAATTTCCACAACGAAGTTGAAATTTTTACTATTTCTATTTTAAAAAGCCAGAAATTATAAAAGCAGTGTAATAACTTCATGCAGGAAAAATTTATACATACTTAAAAATGCATAAATGATTACCTCTCAACTTGATTCTTGGCCTCTTAGATCAACAGCCTGAATTTCAGGAATTTAGTTATGTCATTATGATTAACATCCCACATGCTGAAAAGATGCCCAGTCTCTGAGCATTCAGAGATAGATGAGATTTCCTTGGGAAAATGGGGATGACTTTCTTTAGAATAAAATGGAGATAATTTTCTTTAGAATAAAATGGAAAAACTGCAAGATTTGGAAGGATGTTAAGGCAGAGAATCAAAAGAAATATAAAGAATAATCTTTGGAGTAAGCAAAAATACTTACCTCCAAACAGTATCACTTAGGAATGAGGCTGATAACTCTCTCAAGAACAGATGCAACTGAATTACAAATCAAAATGAGGCAAAATTTCCTGAACAAATAAGCTGGGAGGGAAGACTGCTGATGAGGTGTTAGAAGAAAAAGGTAAAATTGGTGAGTTCAAAGAATATCTTTCTTCCTTTTAGAATTGTTTCCAATCTTTTCATTGTCTTCAGAAATCTAATCTACTCAAAACCCTGACTCAATTTAATTACTAGGTCATGCTACTAAGCCAACTCTTTGAAACTCCTCAAATTCAGTTAGCTTTGTCTCCTGACCCCTGCCACTGAGAGGCTGTGCACACAACACTGCCTGACCTCTGCCCTTCTTCACTGAGAATGTCTTTAACTGTTCTCTGCAGCTCTCCACATGGTAAAAACAATTGAAACACATCTGGTGTTCTATCTTTAAAATAGAAAGTAAACATTAAGTATAAGAACTAGAAAATATATGTTGTTAAATAGCATTATGCTATGGACGTTTCTATTGTTATTCTTTTTAAAGGTATTTTCCTTGGTGACATTCTCTAGAACAATCATAAATTTTAGATCAATTTAACATTTTCAATAGCAGTTTCAACAGAGCACAAGAAGCAGGCTGTGATGGTTAATCTGAATTAGCCAATTGATTGGGTTATAGATGTCTAAGATTAAGAGGCTTACGGTCATGAATGTAAGAAATAAAATTAATTAATAAATTAATTAAGACCCAAAAAAGAGGCTTCTGGGTGTGTCAATGAGGGTGTTTCAAGGAATGATTAGTATGCCCAATAGTGAACTGACGTGAAATGACATGGAGACCCACCCTAGGGCAGCACTGTTCAATAGGTTGGAGGCTTGGATAGAATAAAAGTGGGAAGAACAAGGAATCAGTAGCAGATGATGC